>NC_084474.1:93635004-93895004 GCF_027409185.1 Cynocephalus volans
CACGTGGCAGCTGGCATGAGTGGGGAACTTGGTGTCTGGGCTCCCAGCTGGGTACTGTCCTCTGGGTGCTTGACCAAACTGGCCAAATCCCTACAGCCCAGAGGCCCCATCTCCCATCTCTAGTTTGAAGGCTTGGCTTCGGGGACCTCTGTGGTCCTCTGCTCCACGCTGTATGCAGGGCGTGCAGGCCCAGGGACTGGGTGGTGGGCACCTGCAACAATGCAACTGCAAGACCTTGGCCTGAGGGCTCAGGCCTCCCGCATACCCTGACCATACCCACTGTATTAGCCCGTATCTGCTGCTTACAACAAAATACACGGAACTGGGTACTTTGTAAGAAAATGAAATTTATTGCTTACGGTTTCAGAGGCTCAGAAGTCCAAAGTGCAGGGAACATATCTGGTGAGGGTCTTGGTGGTGACTTCAGTGACGCAGGGTATCACGTTGTGAAATGGCGGAGCAGATAGAGACAGACTCTCCTCTCCTTTTAAAGCCCTCAGAACCACGCCCCTGACCACCGTTTTTAATCCATTCACTACTGCACGGTCCTACAACCCAATCACCTCTTCAAGGCTCCACCTTTCAATTACCATAATAGAATTTCCCACCCTCTTAACAGTCACAGTGGGGATAAGTTTCTAATACAGAAAACTTGGGGGACACAATTCAAGCTTCAGGAAGTTTTGAGGGACATAATTCAATCCAGTGCACCCACCTTCACAGAGCTTCCAGGACCATCTTTTTCAAACACAATGGACAATGTCTTGCCCCTGCTTGACACCCTTACCATTCTCCTGACCCCTGCGTCCTGGACCAGGCGACCAGCTCCCTTGAGGCCCCTCCACACTGGAACTCTCCCACTACCAGCCCCCCCGCCCACTCGCGCCCTCCTGAGACACTGGCATCTGTGGTCACAGTCAGGGCTGGGGCTGGCTGCAGAGCTGGGGTGGGGGTGGGGAGCAGTGCTGGGGGGATGTCTCCCTGGGAGAGAGAATCTGAGACCCAACAGCAGGGTGGGCTGGGGCATACGGGTGGCTGGGGGTGCAGGTGGATTTACTTCCGCAGCGACTCATTCCACCCTCAAAGAGCCTGATTTATTGCAACAGGAGCTATCATTATTCCCTTTGTTCAGATGAGGAAACTGAGTCCCAGAGCAGTTAAATAACATGTCCAAACTTGCCCAGCCAATCGGGCAGAACCAGAACTAGAATCCAGGACCATCAAAAATGAAGCCTGGTGCTCTGTGAAGGGCCGATGTGGAGCGGCACCTTACCTGAATTCACGGGCGACTGTACATTTGGGGGCTGGTGGGTTCTGCCCCAGCACTCTCCCAGGCCCCTAGAGGACCCCTCGCCCTGCCTGTCCCACCCCTGCTCAGATTGCTCACACAGGCATGACCTGTCATTTTCACAGACATATGTCATTTGAGCCTGAATTAGCAGCAATAACTGGCATTGACTGAGCACTTACTATGTGCTAAGCCCTTTTCATCTCTCGCTTGTCTGATGTCATTTTCTGATCTCCACTTACTGAAGCAGAAAAGGGGCTAAGAGTGGAGCAGTGGCCACATGGCAGGGGAGGCAGAGCTCTGTCCCCTCTGTCCATTGCCCCAGGGTGTCCTCAAGGCCAGTAATAAGGTCACGCTTACCCTCCTGGGGTGGGGTAGAGGGATGGAATGAGCCCTACCCAGTTCTTGCTCAACCTGCTGAGTCAGTTTGGCCCTGCTGGCACCCCACACCTGGGGAACCCGCCAGCTACGCCCTCCCCACCTGCTCTCTCTAAGAGCAGGGACTTTGCTGCTGTGCGGGGATGGGGACCCCCAGCCATGGTAGTGCAGGCCCTTGGGACACCCTCTTAATCTCTAGAGAACATTGGGTTCCAGGGGCCGGGCTTGAGCCTCTTGGGCTGCCAGGCAAAGCCTCAGCTCCTGCTTCGAGGGTGAGCGCAGGCTTGCTGTCTGCCCCAGTGTGGGGTGGTCAAAGAGTACGGGCTGCAATCAGATCCAGACATTCAAGTCTCCTCCACCCTCTGCAAGCTGTGATGTCAGACGACCTGATTCCTCTCTCTGTGCCTCAGTTTCTCCACATATATGGCACATAGCTCTGGTACAGACTGTTGTGAACATTCGATTCTCTAACGCCAATGAGAGAGACTTGTAGCCATCAAGTGGGGGTCCCCAGGGTACAAGATGGGGATCTGTGAGCACACCCACACCCACAGTCTGCTCTCGGACCCACAGGTGAACACGCTCACACATGCATGCATGCACAAACACGTACACACCTACATGCACACGTGCCCACAGATCCCCCCCTGCTGGGTGTGCCCGCCTCCCGCCACAGCACCCAGACACACGCCCGCGCTCTCCCTCGCTCACACGCACGGTCTTGGGTGTCCCACACCCCATCCCCGGGTGCGTCTGAAGCCAGCGCAGGCATCTCACTTGGCTTTGCTTTGCGTTTTGTCCCCTGCCCCGTCCTTGGATGGCCGCATCTATGGCTGACATCTTCCTGAGGGAGCCAGCCCAGGCCGAGGGTTTAAGCATCTTCATAGAAAGAGGAACCAGCCCAGGCCCCTCCTTTCTGCTGCCACTACCTGGGACCCAGCAGGGAGTTCCCAACATCACCCCCGCCTGTGTCCACCCGTGAACTCCGTGAGTGCCCATTGGCAGGCCGATGTTTTGTGTGCTTGTGCCCGCCGCCCTGGAGTGAGTCTGTAGGTGTCCCGTGAGGAGACCTTTCCTTTCTTCAGGGGCTGCCAACCACACGCTCCTTGAACCACGGTCCTGAGGGCCTATCTGCCCTAAAGACATGGGCCCCACTGACCAGGTGGGTCCTGTGGCAGGGCCATGTGGAAGGCTCCTGAGTGTCCGGCTGCAGGTGGAATGCAGAGGAGGTGGCAGGCGGCTGTGGCCAGGAGCTCCAAGGACACCTCTTGTGGGAGGACCCTGGATGCTCAGCTCTCACCTCTGAGCTGCTCCACGAGGATGCCAGGGGTGACTCCTTGAGGGACTAAGGTTATTCACAAACTCCCAGCATCCAGCTCAGAGCCAGACCCGAGGGGGCAGTGAGGAACAGAACTCACCCGCCAGACACATGCTGCTTCATCCGACCAGGACAGCTGGTCCAGCCAAAGCTCACAAAGACTTGCTGAGCAGCCCGTGGCAGAGACACAACCAGGACCCTGGTGTCGGGCTCCCAGGTCCCCAGGGCGAAGCCACCAGAAGCTGTGCAAGCCCAGGGCGCAGTATGTCCTGGCCCCGCTTGGAGCCCACGAGAAACCCCTACACTTCTCTGGGCCTCATGCATCTCGTCCAGGAGTCCACATGCCCTGTCCACCCATTACCTAGAGCAGGGCACACCCTAAGGGGTCAGGGCCTCAGTCCAGAAGCCAGAGGTCCAGGCTGGAACCCAGGCTCCAGCACTCATCACTGTGCAGCACTCAGTCTCCCCAGTAGGAAATGGGAACACGACAGTCCCGACCTTGTGGGTACTTGTAGGACCTATGAATGACTCCGTGTGAAGTGCTCCAACACCAGGAGCTCCATGAATGCCAGCCTGCTGGGGAAGGGGCCAAGCTGGCTGGGAGGATGAAGTTGCTTCCATGAAATGTGCTCAGCACAGGGAAGCCACGAAGGAGACACTACGGATGAGACACGGGCTATCTGGCCCCCAGGCTGTAACACCCCTGAAACATGAGCTCCTTCTGGAAGCTTCTCAGATCCCTTGAAGCTGATGTGGACATTCGAATGTTCTGCCTGAGACATCCAGCATGACACCCTCGGTGGCCACAGCTCAGGATCCGACTCTGAGCTCTCTGGGGCTACCGCGGAGTCTTGTGCTGCACACAGCCCTCCCTGTTGCACTCAGAAAAGTAAAGAAAAAAACCAACAAGAAAAGAGCACCAGCCCCAGCTCTGAGCCCGACTGGCCTTCCCAGTGTCCCATTGCACCCTGAGATGTTGCTGCCGCCACTGACTTGCTGGAGGGATGCTCAGTCCCTGGGCACACGTTGCCTGCCATGCCTGGCTCTGAGCCCCACATGCAAGGCCCTGCCTTCGGTGGCACAGCGTGGGACCTGCCATTGACAGCCCCCTGGAGCCAGAGAGGGTAGAGGAGCCCAGGAGGCTGAGGATGTCCAGACAAGGGCGTGGTCCATGGTCAGCCACACTCTCACCTCTCTGGAGATGCTGTTCCTTCTGCCAGATGCCACTGGCCCTGCCCAGCTCTCCACTCTGTCCTCCAGACTAAACTGAAATGGATCCTCAGATCCTCATATCCCCGTTGTAGAGGCTTTCCTGACCACCACCATGGTTCCAGAACAGGAGCAAAGCCACACTTGGAGCTCAGAGTAGGAATGCGGAGCAGGCCTAGCTGGAGGCAGCTTCCCGGGTGGCAGAGGCTGGGGTGTGTGTGTGTGTGTCTGTGTGTGTCTGTGTGTGTGTCTGTGTGTGTCTGTGTGTGTCTGTGTGTGTGTCTCTGTGTGTGTGTGTGTGTGTGTGTCTACGGCTGGGACTTGCATGCCAGGAAGGGCCTGAGGGGACAAGGGGTCGAGAGCCTGGGTCAGGTCTGGGCCAGCCTGAGCAAGGTCCAGCGCCTCTGAGCCCCTGCTTCACTTTAACAGAATGTTCCAGGCCCCTGCAGGATTTTTCTAAGTATTAAAAGGACACTCCAAAATTGCCAAATTTCCAGAGCTCAGCGTAGTGGTAAAGACTGTCTAGAGTGGGGGTTCCCGGTGACTCCCTCCCTCCCTGCCAAGCTCCTTCCAATGCTCAGTACTCCCTGCTTACTTCAGGGTTTCCTGCTCCAGAGGCCTCATGGGTCCTGACTCAGGCCTCATTTTACAGGTGGGCACACCTAGAGGAGACTCCTGCCCATCACACAGCTGGACAACAGCAGGCTCAGAGCTGGAATGCACTGGGAGCAAAAGAGCATACTGCCCGGGCTAGGATGGCCAGGCTGGAGGACACCAGGGCTGCACCCAGGGCAGGGCGAGACCTGGAGAAGAAACATCGATACCCCTGTGGGCGCCCGAGGCCAATTAGTCGGGGAGGAGGAGGGGGAGGAGGCTGTTGCAAGCATCCAGATTTTGAAATTTGGCTGCCACAACCGCCCTGGTGAACTTGATTCACCCAGCCGGGCTGGGACCCACCTTTCCTGGAGCCGCCCTCTCTCCAGGTAACCCTGCAGCCCCTCTGGGCCACAGCAAGAACCTGGCCCTCTTCGCAACCTCGTGGGCCTTAGGCCCCTCCTCCTGAAATGGGGGCGAGTCTTCCCTTTTGGGGTGTTGTGGGTTGAATTGTAATCCCTCAAATTCACATGTTGAAGTCCTAACCACTCCCCTCAGAGTTTACAATGTGATCTTATTTGGAGATAGAATCTTTACAGAGGTAATCACGTTAAATGAGGTCATAAAGAGGGCTCTAATCCAATATGTCTAGTGTCCTTACAAAAAGGGGAAATTTAGAGACAGGCACGCACACAAGAAGAATGCCACATGAACATGAAGATGCCATCTACAAGCCAAGGAGAGAGGCCTCAGAAGGAACCAGCCCTGCTGAGACCTTGATCTCTGACTTCTGGCCTCCAGAAATACGAGACGATAAATTTCTGTTGTTTAAGCCACCCGGTGTGTGGTATGTTGTTATGACAGCTCCAGCAGACTAATACAGGGGGATTGTTATGATCATTTAGATTAATGTGTATGAAGCACTGAGCAATCTGGCAGACGCAGGTCTCCAATAAGTGCGTATGATTATGTTAATATTAAAAAGTACATCATAACCTCAGCAAAATAGAAAACAGCTGTCAAGATCACTGTTAGGCAGGCTGGGGAAGAGCAGGACTCGGGGTTCACCTCTGGATCCTGGGGTTCACCTCTGGATCCTGGGGTGTGGGGATGGGCACCATGTAGCCCAGTGGTTAGGAGCATAGCCAATGGCTGGGGCCCTTGGGTGACTTGCTTAGCCCCCATCTCTCAGTTCCCCCATCAGCCAATAGCAGCTAAGGCCGTGAGGATTATCTTAAGCAGGGGTTGACAAACTCTTTCTGGAAAGGCCCAGAAATATTTTCTTCTTTGCGGGCCATTAAGGTCTCTGTTGCAGCAACTCAGCTCTGCAGCCATAGCTTGAGCACAGCCTTAGAAGTTGTGTGGAGAAGCGGGCATGATTGTGTTCCAGCTAAACTTTACTCATGGATGCTGGGCATTGAATTTCACATTATTTTCATGTGTCATGAAATATTCTCCTTCAGATTTTTTCCCAACTATTTAAAAATGTAAAAACTATTCTTGTCTCAGGTCTGTCCATAAACAGGTGGCTGGCTGGGTTTGGTTCACAGGCTGTGGTTTGTGTCAGCCCTGCCCCAAGTGACGGGGACCTGGAAGGCACCAGGCAGGATCTGCTCCATCACCTGTGGGCCAGCCCGGGGCTTGTGCACAGGAAACATTTATGAAACTTACCAGCTCCATTCAGGAGGGTGGCTGCCTTGGTGAACTGCCACATGTTTACTCCTCCACCCAAAATAGTCCCAAGCACCTACTGGGTGCCGAGCCCTGTGATGATCTCACGTGAGCTGCACCACGGTCCTGTAAAATAGGTCCCATCAATATTGCTCCCATTTTACAGATGAGCAAACTGAAGCTCAGAGGCGAGTTATTCAACCTCCTGACCCTGGCACCACAGTATCCCACCTCTTGGAGCCCAAACCAGGGCAGGGACTGCCAGAGGTGGGCGGGGGAGGTGACCAAGGGAGCACTGAAGAAAGAGTGACACTCCAGGGAGTTGTGAAAGTCCAGAGGACATCCCCAGACAAAGGGAGAAGCAGGGATTAGGGAAAGGCATTCCCAGTAAAGGGAACGGCTTAGGCAAGGGTGCAGAGGTGGGGTTGGAAGGTGGGGTCAGCAGCGAGAGGTGAGGCCGAGTCATAGAAAAAGTCCACGCTGGGCATGTCGGACTTTCTTTTGAGGGCAGTGAGAGCCACTAGACAGCCCTGATTTTGACCTGAGAAGTGCCCTCTGTTGCCATATAGACAGCGCTCTCCAATAGAAATCTAATGCCAGCCTCATAAGCAATCGTACATATTCTAGTAGTCATGTTTACAAAAAACGGGAAAAGAAATCAGTGCAATTTATGTTAATAACATATTTTACTTACCCTAGTAGATCCAAAATATTATTTCAACATGTCATTAATACAACAAATTATTCACGATATATTTTACATTATTTTTCTCATAGTAGGTCTTCAAAATTGGGTGTGTATTTTACACTCAGTGCACATCTTGGTTCAGATTAGCTGCATTTCAAGTGCCCAGTAGACACTGGCGGCAGCTGTACTGGACAACGCAGATGTGTGCATCAGGATGTGGTGACTGGAGTGGAGGCAGGGAGGCCAGTGGGAGGCCGTTTTCTGGGGGAGGTATGGTGGTGGGATTCTGGGCTCTCCCCTCAGATGCCAGCCCATGGGGACATACAGGAGGGATGCGGAATGACCCGTCCCAGCTTACACTTGGATGGAGGGGAAGACCAGGTCTGGGCTCTGTGAGTCTCTGGTGGGCAAGTCACAGGGCAGCAGAACTGCTGGAGCATCATCCCTGACCCACTGGTGTCAGCCCAGGCAGCTGGTGGCCCCTCCCTACCCCCACTCCAGACTAATGTCAGGCTTCCTGTCTCAGCTGGAGGGTGACCCGAGGCCTGACCCAGTGGCCCAGGCGGATGAGCCCGGAAGGAAGGCCTCCTGCTCGATGCACTCCACAGCAGACATCTGGCGGGGGCTTCCCCGGGGACTCTCTTGGGAAGTACTTCACACTTCAGTGGGCACTCAGCCAGGGTGGCCCCCAGCAGCTGCAGGAGGCCACAGCCTCTGGGCAGAGAAGGCCAGCACCGTGCATCTGGGGCTCCTGAGGGGCTCCCCACAGCACCTGGCTCTGCGGGTCTGCCCCAAGATAGCCCGGGCTCTCAGAGAACACACAAGCAGGCTAGCAGGCCAGCTCCCCTCCCCCAAGCCCTGCTCCACAGAGGCGGTGAACGGAGTTAGGGGCACACCCTAGCTGTGTGGGCTGGGTGAGCAGCTTCACCTCTCAGAGCCTCCAGTTGCTAACCTGTACGGGGATCTGAACTTGTGACTTTGGTGTTACAAGGCTGCGCTCTAACCAGCTGAACTAACTGGCCAGCTCAGTTTGTCCTCTGTAAAGAGGAGGGCATGGGGGTGCCCCCTCATAGGGGCAAGGTGAGGGTTCAGTGAGCTCGTGTGTGTGCAGTGGGTACCTGAGGAGAACACTGTGGCCCCGTTATGCAAGCTTCAGGCCCTAGCTCCTCGTTTCTATATGTGGCCTCCTCTCGCCTGAGCTGAACTCTGCTTCCAGGACTTGAACTCTGCTGTGCCCTGGAAGCTAACTCACTCATGCTCCTCATTCGTCCCTCCAAAATAAGTACTCAGGGTCCTCTAACCACCCCAAAGTGCCTGGCCTTGGGGCACCCAACTCTCTCCTTCCTTCTCCCTTCCTTGTCCTCTCACTATGTGCCTGGCACTATGCTAGGCCCTGGGGGTGCAGCTGGGAATAAAAAGGACAAAATCCTGCCTTCCTGGAGCTGACAGTCTAGGGTTAGCAGACCATAATCGATCAGATAAACAGATAATAAGTGCAAAATCATGACTGTCTTCAGTCCTGCGACTGTCTTCAGCCCGAGATACCCAGGTGGCATTCATAGTGCAAACAGCAGAGGGATGGGGGTCAGGGAAGTGACCACGGAGAGCCAAAAGAAGTGTGGAAAGTAGTTGGGGGCGGCAGGTGTGGGAGAAGAGCCCGAAGTGCAAATGTCCTGCCGCAGGAGCTCTGGGGGGCAGGGACCGAGCAGGCTGGCCTCCTGGGGTCGGCCAAGGGCATGGAACCTCTTGACCGAGAGCAAGAAAACCGCAGACGAGGGCTAGGGAGGCGTGGTGTGCTTTGATCTCAAAGATCAGCTCCAGCCCTGGCCGCAGGTGGTGCGCCTTCTGTGCATGCTCAGTCGGTGCCCTGTCTCTGCTGCTGCTGCATGCCTCAGCCCAGTTTTCGGGAGGACCTAGAGGGAGTGCGATGTGGGCGTACACCTGAGCACCCCCTCCAGTCTCCTCTGACTCGGGGATAAAGGTGGCTTTGGTCTTTCCGTGTGCCTTCCTCTTTTACCTGTGCATTGGAATTAAGTTGGAGGAGCCAGGAGCATCATTAGCTGGGCCCCCGACAGGTGTGTGGTGGTGGGCAAGAGCCGAAGTGTAGGTCCCATCCTGGGCTGGAGATGCGGGAAAGAGCCACGGGTCCGGGCACTTGGCTAGGGTCTAGTAGGACCCCAGGGTGTAGTGGTGTGTCCACACTCCACCTGCCCCACTGCCCTCATGCGCTCGCCCTATCCCTGGAGACTGGGATTTTCACTTCCAATTTCAAATCTATGTTGAACTCCATTCCGTCTCCATTCCCCTGTGCCAAGCTGTCCGTTGCCTTTTCAGGAAAAGAAAATGGAGAATGAACGAATCCACCACCCACTGGAAGGGTGTTGGCTGAATCTGCAGGAGCAGCATTTGACAGGAAGGTGGGAGCTCTGGCCAAGCCTTCTGAGGCCCTGTTGAGTCTGGGGTGTGAGCGGGGTAGAACGGCTGGAAGTTAAAGAGGAAGGAGCTCCATGGGACTTTCCTCCCATGCCTGTGTGGCCTGGGGGCACCTCTTCACCCCCTGACTTGTTTTCCCAGCTGTCACTGGGGGCATGGCGCCCTGCCTGCCTGCCTGGCGGGGACCTCTGCAAAGCCCTGCTAGCTCAGCCTTCAGGTTCTAGGTCCTGGGTCCATACTCAGTGGCTGTGTGGCCAAGAAGCTGAGGTGGGCATGACCAGGGTGTGGGGAGGAAGGAAGGAAGACTAGTGTTACTGAAACCCCAAAGGTCCATTTGCTCACCCCTCAGTAGCCAATAATTGAGAGACAAGTATTGGTGTAAGGCAAGGTGGTAGGGGTCTGATTCATGGTGACCCAAGCAGGGACGTGCAGGTATAATCATACAATTGCAGATAAACATCAGAGAACTTGGGTGGGAGCTGATTCATGGTGACCATCCTCTATGAAGTTAAGTCACAGATTCAGTTCCTGTTAACCTCAGAAAGATCTAGTTAGTAAGCTAGTAAAAAATGGCCACTTGGGTTAATAATTTCTTATATAATTATTCTGTGTACAGTGTGAGCAAAAGCCGTTATGTTCTAGCAATCATTTGAACAAGGATCATTGTATTCTAATGTCCAGCTGCAAGCCATGCCGTTCAGGTTACAAGAGTAAGAAAAAACCTTTAATTTAGAAGTTTAACAGAATGGAGTCACTTCTGTTCAGCCTGTTATACTAGGAAAAGGATGAGGGGCAGGAGGTGGGTGCTGGACAAGCACCTGCTCCTATTCTCAGCATCAGGACTCTTGATGGAAGTAGGGAATGTTGCCCTGTGATGGCCAGAGACAGTCGACACTCATAGCCAAGGTCTGGGCAGAGGTGTCAAGGGGCACAGATGGTGGCATGCCACATTGGGAAGCAGTCAATCTAGGGCCAAGTGGAAATGAGAACTCTTTATAAATCCCTGCGTGGAAGGAGCGCTTAATCCCTGTAAGACTGGACAGCAAGAGGGAGATCCATCCCAAGGGCCCCGTAATCCCCTTAACCAGCTTCCTGGTGACCTACCAGCAGGTGAGGGATCATGATGTGGGCCGCAAGGGCTTTATCCGGCCTTAGGCTTCCCTTGAATGCTGTGACAGTGCCTGAAACCCCACTGTTGGGGTCTCATTGTTCTGATATATAACACTCCAGCAGCTGCCTGACACTTAATTAAGGGTGTCCTGTGTAGCAGCCTTTATTCTGAGCAAGGTGTTTTTTTTGCATATCTTGTTTGTGCAAGAAATAAATCCTCTTAATGGCCCATTAACAGACAAGGAAACAGCAGCTCAGAGAAGTTAGGTAAGTTGCCTAAAGCCACCCAGTTTGTGGCAGAAGCAGGATGGAACGCTGCCTATGTGCTGATGGGGCAGGAGCCCCCTGATCATCTTTAGAGCCCCCACCCCTAATACAGGTGGGAGCAGCAGGTCCCTGTGAGCAGGCTGAATGTAGCGGAATTGGTCAGGCAGCTGAGAAGAAGGGAGGCTGCTCTCAGTGTCCCACAGTCTGGGATTCAAACTCTGCTCTGCTGCATGTGAACTGTGTGCCTTGAGCAAGTTACTCCACCTCTCTAAGCCTCAGTGTCCTCTTATCAAATGGGATACTAAGATCTGTCAAAGGACAAAATCATGATAAATTTAGTTTAAATGACTCAATTGGCTTTATGGTGCTTCTAGAATAGGGCAACACTTAATTCTGTAAAATAGAGTAAGTGTTCCCTACGAGCTGAGCAGAAGGCGTTGGCTTTATAGAGAGAGCAGGGCTTCAGAAATGTCAAAGCGTAAAATTACAACAAATTTAGTTAAAGATTTCAGTTGGCGCTGGCTGCTTTCTCAGTTGGTTAGAGCGTGGTGCTGAAAACACCAACGTCATACCAGCAAGCCACAAACAAAAACAAAAACTCAATTGGCTTTATTGCAATTCAAGAATCAGAAAACACATTATTCCATAAAACAAAATGTGTTCCAATGAGCTGAGCAAAGGACGTTGATTTTATAGACAGAAAATGGCCAAAGAAAGCAGAAACAAAAGCGGACTGGTCATTTCAAAGTTACTTTTCTTGTAAGGTGGGGGACTGGAAGATAGAACAATAGAAAAAGAACTGATTAGTTAACCTCGGGTTACTTGAAGCTGTCCCCTTTGTGTAAGGATGAAAGCAGGGGGAATCATTAGCATACCTATTGAAGATTTCAGCTGGCCTGTTTGGGAAATTGGCTGTCTCTTTCTCCTGGAAAATTGACTGTTATCTGTTCCTCCTCCTTGGGAGGTCAGACCACAACCCATTTGTCCTGGAACTTAGCAGGGGTGACTTCATTTTGATTTTTAGTCTAGTCTGTTGGGACTACTGCAAGAGATTAGTCCAAAACAATGGCCTGTGATAATTTTTTTGGCGGCTGGCCAGTATGGGGATCCTAACCCTTGACTCTGGTGTTATCAACTCCACACTCTAACCATATCTCCTGTAATTTTTAGTTAACAGAAAGCATAAGCAAAGATCAGAGTGTATCAGTTGTTTCAAAACTCCTTTTTTTTTTTTTTTTTTGCGCAGCTGGCCGGTGCAGGGACTGAACCCTGAACCTTAGCGTTATCAACACCATGCTCTAGCCAACTGAGCTAACCAGCCAGCCCTCAAAGCTACTTTTCTTGTAAGGTGGGGACAGAGAGAGAAAACAATAGAAAATAACTGACTAGTTACCATCAGATTACTTCAGGCTATCTCTTGGTGTGAGGATTAAAGCAGAGGGAACTTCGTCAGCATACCTACTTGAAGATTAAAACTGGCCCGTTTGGGACATTGGCTGTTATCTTTCTCCTGACTTCTCAGGTCAGCCCACAGCCTGAGTGATGTGAAACTTTAGTGGGGGTGATTCCATGTTGATTTTTAGCCTTGTCTGGTGAGGCCTAGTGCAGGAGCTTAGACAAAAACAGTGGCCTGCTTTCAGTTTTATTTAACAGGTATAATCCAAATATATATTGTGAGGATTCTATGGGACGATCTTGTCCGTCTGGAGCCTCTCTGTTTAGTCTGACAACAAATAGTTGCACTGGTATTTATCTCCTCCTGTCTCTCGAGGAGGGCACAGAGCAGGGAGTAGTGCTCTGGGAGAGCCAAGGGGGAGCCCTGGGCATCTGAGAGGCTGTGCCAGGGCCCACCTCTAGGTTTACAGCCCCTCCCTGTGAGTTAGAAAAAGGCGTCTCCTCTGAGCAGATGCAGCTCCTTGGGCTCATGGGCTTGGCACCTGGCTTGGCTCCCTCAAAAGAGACCCTACCCAGTTCTCCTCTTTTCTAGGATCAGAAGGATTGCATTTTCTCAACCCCCACCTCCTCACCCCATGCCCAGCCCTGCCCTTGAACTTGGGCCAGACCTCATAACCAGTTCTGGCCAAGGCATTGTGACCAGAAGCACCACAGGCCACTTCCAGCCTGCAGCATTTAATCCCCAGGACAGCCCTCCCATGCTCCCTGATCCCCTCTGGCGACTGTGCAGGGACCTCCTGTTGATCTGGTGGCAGCCTGGATGTCCAGATCCTGGAGTGGAAGTCAGTTGCCCTTAAGGGTTACCTGGACTCTTGGTAGACTTTGCATGTGCAAGAAATAAGCCTTCGTTGCTTTAAATCCCTGTGATTTTAGAGCTGTTTGTTCTGGGGGGAGACAGATGCAACCCCGTGCCAGGAGTGTGGGCTGGTGTGTTGTGCAAGTAACCTGCACAACGGTACATGTGACCCTGGCTGTCAGGGTCCTCCAGAACTTGGAGGTGGAGGGGAAGGGTGCAGGTAGAACTCCAAGGGAGACAAGGAAAGAAGCCTGCTGTTGGGCTCCCATGACAGGAAAGGCGGTGCCTGCATGGGAACTGGCCAGGCCCTTTCTGAGCTCTCTAGCTGCCCCCCTGCCTGTCTCCAGCTCGCACCTGGGTTCTTGCTGAAGGACCTGCAGTTGCCCGAGCTCAGCAGCTCGGTCTCCCCTAAGACCTTTGCAGGTGCTGTTCCCTCTGCCTGGAATGTTGGAGTGAGCAGGACTGAAGCCACGATGGGACATAAAACCGCATGGGCTCCCAAAGATTTTTAAAGAACATGGTTTTTTTCTTGGCGCGCATTTCTCTGAGTTCCCTCTTTTCCTGTGGTTATTTGATATTTTGAGCCTTGTTATGGGGCAAGCTGACGTCGTTCACATAAACGTAAAGCTGTTTTCCAGCCAGCCTGAAGCTTCAAACTTGCAGACTTTCACGTGCTACCCAGACCCTGGGAAACCAAGCAAGACATCAGTAAAGCTGCGCTGATCCCACCCTTCCAGCAGGACCCTGAGACAACAGCAAGGATAGGAGCAGAAAGCAGAGGGAGCCTTGGTGAGACCTTGCACCCGGCTCCTTGCACAGAGCCCCACAGCTCCGGTGCCCCTCCTGCCTGCTTTTCATTTCCCACATTCCATTCCCTCAGCCCTCTCTTTAAAACCCCCCATTAAATCAGGATAGCCCGACATCTCTCCCCAGGTCACAAGAATTCCTGAATAAAAGCTGACTTCCGTGTTCACTAACATCCGACTTATGAGTGGTTTGTTTTTGTCTGGGGGCAGGCAGCCGGACCTGTGCTCCTGCCCAGGCCTACCTCTTTATGTGTCAATATTCTTCTTGACATAAAGCCCCTGGCCACCCGTCCTCCCAGTGCAGGGAGAGCAAGAAGGAGGGACGGTCCCCCAGCCCCTGGCTCGGTTGCAGCCCTGCTTGCCTTGGACACCACACTTACACAGCATTGGCTCACTCATTCGCTCACTCAGCTCCAACACTTGAGTGCTGACGACATGGGTACAAGGCTTCATGTCGGTCTCTGCCCTGGTGCAGCCTGCGGTGTAACAGAGGAGACGGGAGCTAAGCAAATCACAAGACATTTATTTATTAACTAGCAATTTTCTTTCTTTCTTTCTTTTTTTTTTTGGCGGCTGACCAGGAGGAGTATCGAAACCTGTGACCTTGGTGTTACAAGGCAGCACTCTAGCCAACTGATCTAACGGGCCAGCCTGCGAATTTCTTAACAAAATTGTGATGGTCCTTTGCAGGACAAGTTCAAGGTTCTGAGAGAGCTGCTGAGAGGCGCCCTAACCTGGACAGGGTGGCCGCCCCATGGAAGTGGCCTCTGAGCTGGACCACTGAAGGGCAGCAGGTGACCTGGCGGGGAGGAGAAAGAGGTGGACAGCAGGGGGAGCCGAGGCTGGAGGGGCTGGGCTCCGGTGCCCTGGACGTTCCCGGCTGTGTTGCAGGCCTCACCACTGCTTTAGGTCGCTGCAGAGATGAAATGTGGTAGCATGGGACAGAGCAGGAGAAGCCCATCACCCTGGGACCAGGCCCCATCCTTCCCTGGAATTTATTTAGGGAAAGAGTTAGATAAGCCTGGGTGGGGACTGGAAGTGAGCAGAGGGGATCCGGGTGGGTGGGGACAAGTTTGTGTCTTTATGCCAAATGGACAGGAGTGTCTGGAGTGGACAGGAGGACGAGGGACGGGAAAGCAGAGTGAGGGAGGAGGGAAGGAGCCAGAGAAAAATCTGGGTGGAGGGGCAGGGGACCCACAGAGGTGGCTGGGGAGTGAGACCCAGGCAAGCCATGAAATGCCCCAATTCTGTGGCAGGGGCAACCCAACTCCCTCCCCAAGGAAGTTTACAGAGACCTGGGGAGCCTTTGGTCTTTCTCAGATGCAAAACTTCCTTCTGTGACCGAGGGCAAGTATCTTATCCTCCTGCCTCAGTTTCCTAATTGCATAACAGGACCAATCCAGTGCCTACCCCCAGGAATACAAGGTCTAGATGAGGAAATGCACATGTGGCAGGACACCACCTATCCCCTGAGACCCACACATCACATGCCCCTGTCCCCTACGGTCCAGGGCAGGCCTGGCTGCAGTGGGTGCTGGACAGAACTGGGGAGGAAAAGCCATCACTGCCTATCAGCCTCTGCCAAAATGGGAGCCAGGGCACTGCGGGCAGGCATTGGTCTGCAGCTTTCTCCCCCTTGGGCCTGGGAGTCTTCCAGATCCTGACAAATAGTAGGTGCACAGGGAATATCCTGGGGGAAAATGACCTCCCTTCAACTCTCAGACTCTGTTGTGCCAACCTCCTGCCAGGTGCTGAAGTGGCAGAGAAAATATAGCTATCCACCCCAGCACCAGGCTCTGTCCAGAACACATGGGCCAGCCCCATGGGGGCCTTAACTCCTAGGGAGCCCTGAGGATCCCTCTGACCTGCAGGCTCAGGCTCCAGGGACAGGCCAGCTCCTGGACAGGGGACACTGTTCTGGCATCCTCGAGGGCAAGAGTTGGGGACAAGAAGTCATGGTGCTAAAAGCCCAGTGCATGGACTGGTAGAGCTCTGGTTCTGCCTGAACAAAGGCCCCTGGGTGACACTATGGGTACGGTCAGAGCTTAGCCTATGGCCACAATTAAGGGTCAGTGTGGGGCCAGGATCAGGGCTCAGTATGTGGGATCAGGGCACTCTCTGAGGCTAGATTTCTCAGTCATCTCCAGCTGGCACATGCTGGGCCAGAAGCCAGAGCATCACCCCCACAGGTGTGCCCTACCTGGGACCTGGAGGAGCAGGGTTGGACACACTTTGGGTGTTGTCCTCTCTCGTGTTTTTAATCTCCTGTTGGCAAAGATCTGGACACAGGCATTGCAACACGAGTTCCCACTCAAAGCCTGAGCCTTTTCCACTCTGCCATCCCTCTTGCCCATGTCATGCTCATGACCCTGACCCAGCCTGACCTGCAAATTCTCCAGTCTCCCTCCCCAATATCTCCCCTCATGCATACACCTGGGCCAGGATGTGGGGCAGACACAGCTGAAAGACTGGGGGGAGCAGGAAGCTTGTGGGAGTGCATGCATGTGTCCATGTGTGCATGTGTGCCCTGGCGCCCGAGTGCTCGTGCCAGCTTCTGGGCAGGCAGTGGGCTGAGGGGTCTGGTGATGGTCCTTGGGCAGAGTGTGAGTCCAGTTTGTCCTCTGCTTCGTGCTGGGAAGTGGGTAGGGGGAACAGGTGTGAGGCATCCTGGGGTCCACGGTGAGCTTGACTACTGATGCCTGGTGTGGCCTCAAGCATGTCTGCTTGTCACAGGGCCCAGGTCTGGCTGCCTGCCCCCTTTTAAAGCAAATCATTCAAAAGTCAAATGTTGGCAAACATGGAAGTCAGCTTTTATTCGGGAATACCGATGACCCGAGGAGAGATGCTGGGCTAACTCATCTGTCCCGTAAACCTGAAGGAGAGTGGTCAGACTAAAGCCACCTCAAAGACTCAAGTTTACTGAGGGGTTTTAAAGAGAGGGCTGAGGGAATGGAACGTGGGAAATGAAAAGCAGGCAGGAGGGGGATGTGAGCTGCAGGGGCTCCGTGCAAGGAACCGGGTACAAGGTCTCGCCAAGCCTCCCTCTGGTTTCTGCTCCCGTCCTTGCTGTTATCTCAGGGTCCTGCTGGGGATGTAGGGGATCAGCACAGCTTTACTGATGTCTTGCTTGGTTTCCCAGGGTCTGGGTAGTACAAGCAAGTCTACAGCTTCAGACTGACTGGAAAGCAACTTTATATTTGTGTAAATAATGTCATTTTGCCCCATAATCAAGGTTCAAAATATCAAATAACCACAAGAAAAAAGGGAACCCAGAAATGCATGCCAAGAAAAACAACTGTGTCCTTTTAAGATCTTTGAGAGCCCATGTGGTTTTGGGTGCCAACGTGGCTTCAGTCCTGCTCACTACAGCACCCTCACCTCTCTGAGCCTCAGCTCCCCTCCACAGCTCAGGCAGAGGGCAGTGGCTCCTCCTCAGGGGTCTTGTGTGAATGGTGCCCTTGCTGTCTACAGCCTGACCCCTGCCCTGCCTGTCTCACCTACCTTCCAGGAGTCCACACAGTGACTTCCACATTCAGTCTTTAAGCCTTCACGGAGCAGCTCCTCTGTGTGGGGCCTCAGATCAGGTGCAGCGGGGAGCGGGGATGGGAAGAGGGAAGGGAGACATACCATCTGTAGTCCCTGCATCCCCGGAGTTCACAGGCCCTGGGGAAGATGGGTGTGAACCTGGATGTCCATTCAGCAGGGTCAAAGTTGTCATGGAGGCAAGGATGAGGTGCCATGGGCTTGGGGTACAGGGGCCACCTTTGCTTGAAGAGGCCCAGAGTTGGAGAAAGCTTCCCAGACAGGATAGAGGCCAACTTGTCTTGAAGGATGAGTAGGAGCTTGCCAGGGGAAAGGCACACGAAGCAGGGGTGCAGAGGCCCGGTACAGAAGTGGCAAGTGACTAGGGCTGGCCGTTTAGTGCACTTGGTTAGAGCTGGTGCTGATAATACCAAGGTCAAGGGTTCAGATCCTCTCACCAGCCAGCCACCAAAAAAAAAAAGTGGGAAATGACTGGAATGTAACTTGGGGGTGTTGGAGTGAGCAGGACTGAAGCTACGTTGAGACCTAAAGCTTCCTGGGCTGCAGAAGTCGGGAGGATTTTCAAAAGGACAGTTTTTTTCTCTCCACTCTTGCTTCCCATCCCCTGACTTTCTTATCTTACTCACTAAGTAGGAAAACAAGGCCGAGAAGCTAATTAGTACTTTGCACAGCTAACAGTTCTTTCTTTGAGACTTGTAGAGTTTTGAGAAACGATCAAGGCCAAGTGACCGAAGCTGACCTTGGGCACCAGCCAAGTGCACCGGCGCAAATCAAAATCTTGCAGGGTCCTAAGAAAACAGCAAAGATGAGAACAGAAACCAGAAGAGGCAGCGGCGAGAGCTCGTCCCTGACCCATAGGCATGGACCCCTCGTTGCTCACATCTGCTCTCCTGCTTTTCACCTCCCACAGTCCATTCCCTCAACCCTCCTTTAAAACCCCTCCGTAAGTCTAAGTCTTTGAGATGGCACAGCCTGCCATCTCCTTCAGCCGAATACAGCTGCTTTCCTAACACCAACCACTTGACTTCTGAGTTTGTTTTTTTTCCTTCTCAAGGGGGCGGGCAGCTGGACCTGAGTTTGGTAACAGGGTGGGGCTCAGGGAGAGATGCATCAGGCAGGCAGCCCCCTACCCCTCCCAGGCTGACCCCAGCCACACCGGGAAGGCCTGAGCTCGTGCTGCAGGTGGCTGACCCCCCCGTACTCGGTCCTGAGGCCCCCTCTTCCATCCCGCAGGGGACAAGCTGATCCCAGA
The DNA here is from genome assembly GCF_027409185.1 of Cynocephalus volans. Taxonomy (NCBI): domain Eukaryota; kingdom Metazoa; phylum Chordata; class Mammalia; order Dermoptera; family Cynocephalidae; genus Cynocephalus; species Cynocephalus volans. The sequence goes on from NC_084474.1 coordinate 93,653,813, forward strand.
GAGGGCAGCCAGCCTACCCGACGCCGCACAGCAGAGGAAGCCCAGTGAGAAGGAAAAAACGTCTGGCTCCAGCCTCACGGCCACAGCCTGATCAAGGCCACTTCCTTCCACTCGGGCTCCAGCCTCATGCCACTCTCAAATCTCCCCAACTTTGGCCCTCTTGGACTTCATGGTGACATCACTAGGGTGGTGGGGGTCTTCTGTGATCTTCCCAGGAATTTTTCTTTTCCTTTATTTTTTTTTAGCTGCTGGCCAGGATGGGGCTCCTAACCCTTGAGTTTGCTTCTATTTTTTAACTGGAGGGCAATGCTTAGCCCAGGAGCAGGCATTCTCAGGCCCAAACATCCGACCCAGTTTTTAACTGGATTTCATGAGACCCCGTGTGTCCTAGTGCCTGTTTACTTCGCTGTCAACGGGAAAACAGCACCCCCCATGCTTTGCCAGCGAGGCTTGTCTGGGCAGGGCCAGCTAGAAGGGGGGAGATAAGAACCCCTCAGACCTGTCGCCCCGGGCTCTCTCCTCCCTGTTTGTCTGCTGCTCTGTTTGTAAATCATGTGGCCTTAGTCACACTGAATAGGCGGGAGACACCCACCTGCCCTCTTTCTGTGTCCCACCCCCTCTGCTGAGTGTTCAGGAGGTTTTAATTCAAAAGGCGACAATACAGAATGTTTGTTAAAAATAACACCGTCAAACATTTATAGACGTGGTGTGCTACTGTAGATCTTAAACACTTGTTAAAATTGAGAGCATACTCCAAATAGATTTTTGTAGAATATATATACATATATTTAAATCCAGTTTTTATTCTGCAAAATGTTCCAAGAGACCCAGGGGGTAACTTGCTGGCAGAGTCCCTGAATCCTGGCTGGGATGGCCTGGGTGGTGTGACCTCCCTTCCCCCTCCATCTAGGCCTGGGCTCTGGACCAGCTTGAGCTGGGCTCCATCTGGAGGCCACTCCTTCCCAGACGAGTGGGGTCTCCTGTTGCAGGGGGGGTCCATCCCTCACCCGATCCCCGAGGCCTGCGTGGAACACACGATTCCTCCCATTTTCCAGAAGAGGAAACTCAGGCTCAGTGGTCACAGCCAAAGGCCCAGAGCAGTGTCAGAGCTGCAGGCTGGCCAACCCCCCACCACAGCCTGTGCCCCCCACCCTGCTGGAGATGCTCCTCCTGCTGAACAAAGCTGGGCCTGCCATGCCTCTGTGCCCTGGACCATGAGTTGACTTCTGTGGTCCTGGAGATCCCCCCAGGTCCAGAAGTCTGAGCCGAAGCCTCCCTCCCAAGCGTGCCCTGGGGGTGGGGGTGGAGGGCAGCCTGCGGTGCTGTGCAGGGGCCAGGAAGCCCTCTCCAGGTTATTGGGCCAGATTCCAGTTCCTATAGTGTTCGAACTGGGAGGGAACTTGGACCCACATACGTCTCCCTTCTCCGAGCCTCAGTTTCCTCATCCATATGGTGAGGCTGAGGGTCCTGTCTCCTCATACAGCTCAAACAAGGTCAAAGATGGCACAGAACTAGAGACCCTGGACTTTGTTAGAAACAGTGCCAAGGCGGGGGCCCTGGACTTGGTGCTGACAGATGTGGGGGGCAGCTGGGAGCTCCTCAGGCTCATAGCACCATCCCCACCAGCGCAGGGCTGTTCTTGGGTGGGGCTGGGGGTGGGTGGCCATTGGCAGGAGCCCTGTTGTTCTCATGTGTGAGTCAGCAGAGATGGGAACATTAATTTATTTGAGTGGCTGGCACAGCCAAGTCCTCAGAGGACAAGGAGTCTTTGCCAAGCCTGGGCCAAGGGCGTCAAGGTGGGGGGATGGGGGATGGTGCCCAGGGACGCGCCTCGGAGGGCATCTGGTTGACATCCCTGGGGTCTGCTGTGCCAGGCCCTGTGCTCAGCTCTGGAACTTAGAGAGGGCACCACCCGATGGAGCTGCCTGCAGGAGGAGCCAGTCTGCTGGGGGAAGCAGAACAAGGAGTGTGGGGGCTGGCCAGCCAGTTACTCACATGGTAAGACAAGTGGCACTGATAACACCAAGGTCAGCCACTGAAAAAGAAAAGTTAGGTAAGAAGAGGCAGTGTGCTGGGATGAGCCCCAGTTCTCACGGGGAGTCCAGGAACAGTGAGCTGCATTTGCAGAGTGAAGTCCTCCTGTGGGGGCTGTGAAGGGGCAGTGCTGGCAGAAGCACAGAGGTTCCAGGCAGGGCGGCCTGGAGGGACAGGAGCAGGAGGGTCTGTAGCCGGGCTTGGCCAGTCTGCTGCAGCCCGGTATGGAAGCTGGACTAGGTGTGGGAGTGTTGCCAGCCCAGGCCCGGCTGCCTGCCCCCTTTCAAAAACAAACCACTCACAAGTCAAATGTTGTTGCCCATGGAAGTCAGCTTTCACTCAGGACTACCAGCGAACTGGGAGAGATGCTAGGCCAACCCATCTTTCTGGTAAACCTGAAGGAGAGTGGCCAGACCAAGCCATCTTGAAGACTCAGATTTACTGAGGGGTTTTTAAAGTGGGCACTGAGGGAATGGAACGTGGCAAACGAAAAGCAGGAGGAAAGGGAATGTGAGCTGTGGGGACTCAGTGCAAGGAGCCAGGTACAAGGTCTCAGCAAGGCTCCATTGGTTTCTGCTCCCGTCCTTGCTGTTATCTCAGGGTCTGGATAGTTCGTGCAAGTCTGCAAGTCTGCAGCTTCAGACTGGCTGGAAAACAGCTTTACATTTATGTGACATTTACATCTTGCACCATAACAAGGTTCAAAATACCAAATAATCAAGGGAAAAGAGGGAACTCAGAGGAAACACATGCCAAGAGAAAAACTGTGTCCTTTATAAATCTTTTAGAGCCCATGTGGTTTTAGGTCCCAAGATGGCTTCAGTCCTGCTCACTCCATCAGGAGGGGACAGAAGTTATAAGGAGGAGGTGGGTGTTCTGGTAAGGGACGGAACCCCTGTGCTGTGGATGGCCCCTGAGTTGGGAGACCTGGGCTAGGGTCCACTTTGGGCCTCTCTGACTGTGTCCTAGGAATGGCCATAGGCAGCACCACTGAGGAGGCAGGTGGCAGGTGGGTCTCGGGTGAGTGTAGATGGAGTTGCTGAGAATCCGTCCTTCCTCACTGGGGCATCCAGGGCAGTGGGAGAAAGTCAGATGTCAACCCACGATGGGTCCTGGTGGCCCTGGCCCACCCTGGGGCCCTGGGCACCCACCCCCATATACATGGGAGTGCAGGTGGCCTCTAGGAGCTGGGAAAGGCAAGGAAACAGATTCTCCCCTGGAGCCTCCAGAAGGAACCAGCCCAGCTGACACTTTGATCTTGGACTTCTGACCTTCAGAACATAAGAAAGTTAATGTAAGTGTGTGGCTATTTGTTACAGCAGTCACTGGACACCAATACAGGCTCTTCTGGGGCCAGTGGCTAGCTGAGGTCCCAGCTGAGGTCCCAGCTGCTGTCATGGGTGGGGGTGGGGCAGGCAAGTCCTAGAACCTTGGTGACAGTCACTGGGAGCCAGTGAGATGGTGTGCCTGGGCTTAGGCTGGCATAGGAGCTGTGATACCCCCCGACCCCCTCTAGGCTGAAGGCAGATCTCTGTGGCACCCCCAGCCCAACAGAGCATTGGGATCCCTAGTGCACTGACAGGGGTGGTCAGTTTCTGGGATACTTTAAATCTCCCTGGAAACATCAAGATCCAGCAGCAATGGCTGCACTTGGGGCTTGGGCCCAGTGGGCCATTTTCAAAGCACTTTTCCTGTGGTGACTCATGTCTCTTATACTCAGCTTGGCCTTGAGCGCTTGGATTGGCTTGAGGCTGTGCTGGGTACGTCACAAAAAGTGCTTTTGGTTAATCCTCACACCAACTCCCTGGCATGTTGTTATTCCTGTTTGTTAGATAAGGATGTTTATTTAATAGCCTTTTTTTTTTTTAATGTAAAATTCGCATCACATAAAATTATCCATTTCATGTGTGGTTTTTATTTTTATTTTTATTTTTTTTGGCGGCTGGCCAGTATGGGGGTCTGAACCCTTGGCCTTGCTGTTACAAGGCTGTGCTCTAACCAACTGAGCTAGCTGACCAGCCCTAAAATTAACCATTTCAAAGTGAGCAATTCAAATGGTGTTTAGTACATTTACCATATTATGCAGCCACCACCTCAGTCTAGTTCCAGAACGTTTCCATTGTCCCACAAAGACACATCAGACCCGTTAAACAGTCACTCCCCGCTACTCCCTCCCCGCAGCCCCTGGCAACCACCAGTCTGTCTCTGTGGACTCACCTGTCCTGGACATCTCGTGCGAGTGGAATCACACAACTGCTGGAGTGAGTGGGACTGAAGCCATCTTGGGACCTAAAACCTCATGGGACACAGTATTTTGCTCGGCATGCATTTCTCTGAGTTCCCTCTTTTCCTGTGGTTATTTGATGTTTTGAATCTTGGTTAAGGGGCAAGATGACATTATTTACATAAATGTAAAGTTTTCTGGCCAGCCTGAAGCTGCAAACTTGCAGACTTTCATGTGCTACCCAGACCCTGGGAAACCAAGCAGGACATCAGTCAAGCTGCGCTGATCCCGCCCCTCCAGCAGGACCCTGAGATAAAAGCAAGGACAGAGGTAGGGATCAGACAGAACCTTGGCGAGGCCTTGCACCTCCTCTTTACACGGAGCCCCCACAGCTCACTGCCCCCTGCTGCTTTTCATTTCCCATGTTCCATTCCCTCAGTCCCTTCTTTAAAAATCCTTCAGTAAATCTGAGGTGTTGAGATGGCTTTAGTCTAGCCATTCTTCTTTAGGTTTACTGGCGAGACGGGTTAGCCTAACATCCCTCCCCAGGTCACCGGTATTCCTGCATGAAAGCTGACTTCCATGTGCACCAACATTTGACTTGTGAGTGGTTTCTTTTGAAAGGGGGCAGGCAGCCAGATTTGGGCCTGATAGCACAACATGTGGCCTTTTGTGTCTGGTTTCATTTTTTTGTTTTTGCTGGCTGGCCAGTATGAGATCCAAACCCTTGACCTGATGTTACCAGCACCAGCTCTAACAGAGATTGTGTCTGGTTTCTTTTACTTTGCATAATGTTTTCAAGTTTCTTCCATGTTATAGCATGTGTCAAGGCTTCATTCCTTTTTGTGGCTGAGTAATAGTCCATTGCAGGGTTGTTTATCAGTTTGTCTATTGATGGACATTTGGGTTGTTCCCACCTCTTGCCCAGGTGAGCTGACCTGCCCAGAGCCAACCGGGGTGGAGCTGGGGTTTGAACTCCTCTTTGTGGGGTCAAAGCTGTGCTCTCTCACACCCTCACTGCTCCTGGCCTGCCTTCGCCTTGAGACTGTGACCATGACTTGGTGGCTTAGGCTTTCCCGGGGCGAGAGTCAGGCTGGGCTGGGGAGGGCATGTGGGCCTCCTGGAGGAGGTGGCGGCTCTGGCCTGGGCCTTGCAGAGGGTGGGCTGTCTGGGGAAGGGAGTTGGAGGAGACATTGCTGGTCGGTGGTCAGGGAGGCTGGGCTGCAGGGGGATGTGGTCCACGGGCTGGGCGCTGGGGAGGGGTCAACAAGGAATACCCTCAGGCTGCCTGAGCAGAGGAGACAGACATTCTGCAGGTGACCGTCCTGCCTTTGTTTCTGGAATTCGCAAATCCTAAAATTCTAAGATCTCAGAACCCTTGGATCTGAAGATTCTCATAGATTCGAGGAGACTAAGATGTCAGGACTCAAGGAATCTGAGGTGCAGAGTTCTGAGTGGGGATTCCTTTTCCTCACCTGACTCCCACCCACGGCAGACATCAGTAATAGAGCCTCTGCCCACTCGGCCTTAGCACCCCGTGAGCTTCTGGGGCAGCTGCCTCCATGGCTTGATGGCTCGGAAAGGCCTGGAGATGCGGTCTGTTTGCCTCGAGCCTCCTGCACAGCGTCCATCCCTGCCGCTCCCCTCCCTCCCGGCCCTCCACATTGTGCCCTGCCCATGGCTGCAGGCTCTTCCCAGCACCAGCAGCTCCAGCTTTTCCTGTCACCCCCATCCTGTGGCCCTCCACAGGGAGGCAGAGCCTGTGGACAGCCATGGACAACCATGGACAACCAAGGAGGGCCCCGGCAGGGTCTCAAAGTAGGGACTGGGGGCTTTGCAGAATGGTGAGGGAGGCTTCCCAGAGTGCCCAGGAGTCTGGCTGGAGGGTGGGGACTCCCACAGGCCCTCTCTGGGTGGCCGCCCATGGTTACAGGGAAGATGGCTTGTCTTGTAGGAGATCACGTAGCACCCTGCCCTCTACCCTCCCCGTCTCTCCCTTGTCTTCCCCATTGTCAACGCCTCTGGGTCCATCCTCTGGACAGACTGGGACACTGGGGGACCAGGCAGGCCGGGCAGAGGTGGGCACTTTCTGGGCAGGCAGTGATGGAATCACACTGTCCGGTTGGTGAACGCTTCTCCCGCCTTCCCCTGACGTGCGGGCCTCAGTCTTGCCTCATCTGGAAAGGGGGCATGGAACCGGACCAGTCTGCCCGGGGGTCCTCACATTGGGCTCTCGGAGCCCTGGGCTTTTGCAGGAGAGGAGGCCTCAGCCCTGCTTCTCCACCATGGGGTCTATGTGGCTTTATTGGAAGCAAGATTCTGTTTTGGCTCCACGGGCCCCTGCCCCTGCCCCTCCCCTCCCACCATGGCCTGGGAGAGCAGGCCCAGCTCCGTCCTCTGTGGGAAAGGACAGGCTCTGGGTCTGGAAATAGTGAAGCATGGACAGAAATAGCCCTGGTCTCAAAAAAGGAACACAGAAAATTAAACAGGGAAGGTTAGCATTTGCCCGGCACTTTCCACAGCCGTCATCTCATTTGGGAGGCGGGCGTTTTTATCCTTGTTTATAGACAAGGAAACTGAGGCCCAGAGAGGGGGAGGGACCTGCCTGAGATCCTTCTACCAGCCGGCCAGGCCTTTGGCCCCTGTGTTTCTTACGACACAGCCTGCATCTCCACATCGACCCCCACAGTGCCTGCCGTGGGACAGGCCCTCAGTGGCTTCTCCAAGGTGCAAACTCCTACTTAGCCTTCAAAACCCAGCAAAACATTTTCTGGAAAGCCTTTTCCAACTCTTGGGCAGGCAGAGGAGACCTAGGACAGATTTCTGCCAGAACCTCACCACACTGGACCAGAGCTGTGGGCTCCCTGAGGGCAGAGATCGTGCCTTATTTGTTGTAGCCTCCTGTGATTCCACTCCAAGGCTCGTGGCGGGCGCTCAGTAAATGCCTGCTGAGTGACTGATGGGCACACGGCTGCAGGTGGACGGCACGCTTCGTCCTTTCCCCGCACCTTCATCACAATGACCCGAGGAGGAAACTGAGGCTCAGAGTTCACACAACAACTGAAGGCTGGGCCTGGGGTTTGACCCCAGCCCCACAAGCACGGATCTTTCTGGAGAGCCTGCCGTGTGCCTGCGCTGGGCTTGGGTGGGACGTGGGGGTGGGCAGTGCATCTGACTGCCCAGCCTGTCCTCAGTCCCATGCACAGATGTCCCCGCTGACCTTCGAGCTGGCTCTCGGGTGTGACACCCAGGCGCTCTTCCTCATATCCAGCTTCAAACTGATGTTGAAGACACAGGTCCTTGGATTTCCCGAGGGGAGAATCTGTCAGGAGCCATAATAACTTCAAGCTCACGCGGCAGAGCCACGCTCACACTCAAAGTTCACTGCAAAGTGCAAGTGCACAGAGAAAGGGTACGCGGGTGTCTCCCCCGGGTGAGGAGAGTCCCGTGAACTCTCAGGGAAGGGTTTATATGCTGTTCTGGATGGGGTGCTTTTCTATCTTAACTAAGGGGAGGAATATTCAAAAAAGGGGAGAGAGAAAGGGGCTTGGATGCCTTTTTGCTTGAGCAAGCTCTTTTCTGAGAATCAAAGAAAAAGTTTTTTTTGGTACTTTGTGGTTTTGTTTCCTGCTCAGAAAACCGCAAGGCTCTGAAGGGCGAGCTGATTGGCAGGGTGGCTAAGGTGTTGCTAGCTGATGTCAGCTTCAGCAGCCTCCCTGGGGCCAGTCCCTGTTCGATCCTGCCTCAAAACCACCCCTTCCGTGGGACCAGCATCATCTCCTGAGGGCTCCTGCACAAACGTGGTGAGAGTCCCAGGCCTGGGGGACATGCTATCCCAGGAGATCTTGTGAGGTGCCACCTGCAGCCACCAGGAGGGACCCAGGAGAGGCAAGGGCTTGGTGCACACTTGGCCAGTTCACACTGGGGGGACCTGCATGGCTGACTTGGGGGCTCGGGGAACACCTGCGGAGCTCGTACCTTCTTCCTTCAGGCTGGCCCCCACTTCTCGACCTCTCTGAGTGGTCCTTGGCAGGCACCATGCCTGAGGCTTCCGGTGTGAGAGACTGGGGGGTGGGGGTGTGGTGGTGCAGAGGAAGAAGGGAGCAGATGGAGGGTTCCAGAGCTGTCACAGTGAAGGAGAATAAAGAAGGAATTTCAGATTCTGGCTTAAAGAATCAAGGCTCTGGGATTCCGGAGTTGTTCCCATCTTCCCGGCCACCTAGTCCAGCAGAGGCCTGGAGACAGAACAAGGAAGCTCTGGGACAGGTGCCGGCCTAGGGGCGGGTAGACAGGGAGGGAGGGAGGGAGCTGGCAGGGGGGCCTGGCCCTTGCTGTGGGAGGGTCCCCCCAGAGGGTCTTGGGGCCCAGCGGCCACTCTGCCCTCCCTGCAGCTCCATGATGGGTGCCCCCACCCGGCTCTCCAGAAATCCAGGCCCTGGGCAGAGCCGCTGGGTCAGCCTTGCACCCACCCCAGGTTGGCTTGGCTGCCCACCTCAGTGGAGCCAGGATGCGCAGAGAGACACATGTCAGTGTCATGGCCCAGCTGTTGGGCCAGGGTCTACTGGACACTGTCTCCCACTGTCCCTACAGGTGGGCCAGGGACCACCAGTCCACTGTCTCCCTGGTGTCCGTCTGTTGGTCCACCCGCCTGTTGCTTCCTCGCTGCCTGGCTGTGGGCCCCGGGCCAGCGGTCTGTGGTTGGAAATGCACGGAGATGCTTGTCAGGACATCCCAGCCCTGGGGCGTGTTTCTCTCTCCTGCCCACACAGCGAGCTCATCTGCCAGGCTGTGTGACTCAGGGCAGGGGTGTACCTCTCTGGGCTCACAGATGGGGAATGAGGTTCTTAACCTGGGGACTACGGATGGCCTTGGTGGGCTCTCAGCTACCCCCAGGCACCTGCAAATGCCGCCTGTGCATCTGGAAGGAGGCTGCAGTATCTTGGTGGATGGCGGGGGGGCCCCAAACTGCCCCCAGCATCCTCCATCCCTGTGTTTTATGGAGACGGGAGGCCCACAGCTCCTCCCAAGTGACTCCAGGCAGGGCATTTTCTGTCCCCAGCTGTGCTGTCCCTGGCCCATTTCACAGCTGTGTGCAGCCCTTGCCCCTTCCTTTTTTTTTTTTTTTTTTAAAGATGACCGGTAAGGGGATCTTAACCCTTGACTTGGTGTTGTGAGCACCACGCTCAGCCAGTGAGCGAACCGGCCATCCGTATATGGGATCCGAACCCGGGGCCTTGGTGTTCTCAGCACCACACTCTCCCGAGTGAGCCACGGGCCGGCACTTGCCCCTTCCTTAAAAGCCATTTTCTCACCTCTGGACGCCCTCTCACTGTGCATCTGCTTGCAGTGCTGCTTCCCTGACCCTTCATGTGATGGCTTCCTGCTCCTCCTCCAGGAGTCCCCTTGGAGGACACCTCCTCCTAGAAGCCCTCTTGAGTGCACCATCACAAACAGCCCTTCCTTACCCCTGTGTTCAGTGTCCAGCCTCTGCTCTCCTCTCAAGGGCAACTGCTGACACTGTACATTGGTGGGGCATCTGCTCACTCCTTTAACCCCAAGCCCACCCATGGGGTACAGGTGAGGAGGTGCTGCACAGCAGGGCGTGGAACCCAGGCTGCTTGGCTGCAGTGTCAAGCACTGAACACTGAGTACACCCCATCTGTCGCATGTGCTGGGCCCAGCATGGGGCAGGCATGCGGTGAAGATGCCCTCACTCTTCCCTGGCTCAGACAGGTGAAGGAACCTGCCCAGGCCACTCAGGTAATGAGGACAGAGGACATTCTCACCACCCACCCACCCTCCCCTCCCCAAGCCTGTGGCTACCTTGCCCAAGACCTCCATCTGGAGTGGGGAAACAGACCTAAAGGAAGGCCTTGAAGGTGGCCAAGTCCGAGGGCCTGGGTCTTCCTCACTCTCTGGGGCCGACCCTCTGAAGGGCAGGTGGTGGGGGCAATCTGGAGGGTCCTGGCTGGCAGTGAACAGGCACCTCGGCCACTTCTTCCAGGCCAGCAGTGCCACCTGGTGGCCTCAGGCCCCAGCCACCTCCGTCCAACAGGCATTTCCAGTGGATCAGCTGGAGGGGCTGGGGTCAGCTGGAAGGGGCTCTGCCAAGATCACTTGTAGCTCAGTTCGGTTGTTGCCAAGTCAGACCAAGAATTCAGGAATCCTGCGTCCAGGCTGGAGCCCAGGATGTGTGCCTCTAGCTCTGCCCCCCACCCCCCTGTCAAGTTTGTGCAGGTTCCAGGGGAAGCCCAGAGAAGGCAGGGCTTAATTTAGGGGAGTGAGTGTGAACGGAGGGTTCTCAGTCATTGTGATCACGGCACGTGTGTGTGTGTGTGTGTGTGTGTGTGTGTGTGTGTGTGTGTGTGTGTGTGTGTGTGTGTGTGGTGGGGGCAGGTGTCTGCTGGGAGAGACCTGCAAATTACAGCTGGCAGAGGCAGGTAGAGGAACTCTGCAGAACGATTGAACAAATAAATGGATGCATGGCTGGGAGGAGCCCTGTTCTTGTTATTAGCCCAGTTTATTTATTTATTTATTTTTAATATTTTTTTTTGCTTGTTTTTTGGTGGCTGGCTGGTATGGGGGTCCGAACCCTTTGACCTTGGTGTCATAACCAACTGACATTAGCTCAGTTTAACCATTAATTATTGAGTGCTGAACACTGTGGGAAGATGCACACATGTGTGTATGCATAGACACACACACACGTGTATGTACATAGGCACACACAGCACACATACATGCACAGACTCACATGCACGTATATGTACATACATACATACACACAGACTCACACACACGTGCACAAACACAAATGGCTATGATGTACACATGTCCTCCAAAGCTGACTCATAGGAGACTTGATCCTCAATGTACTGGCGTTGGAAGGTAGGGCCTAATAGGTGGGGTCTGGGTCACGGACACACGCCCTCACAAATGGATTAATGCCATAATCACAGGGTGGGCTCCTTATAAAAGGAAGAGTTCGGCCCCCTTTTGCCTTTCCACGATGTGGTGATGACTTCCGCCGAGTTATGGTGCAGCAAGAAGACCCTCCCCAGATGCTGGTGGCCCCATGATATTGGACTTCCAGCCTCCAGAACCATGAGCCAAGAAATGCTGTCAGTTATAAATTTCCAAGTTTGTTTCTGTTATAGAAGCACAAAACGGACTAAGACACACACATATACATAGACTCACAGACACACATCCATACACATACACATAGACACACATAGATACATACATGCATGCATACACACATCCACTCATACACATGTACACACATATACACATGCATACACACATGGACACACAATACACATACTCATAGACTCACAGACACCAAACATGCATACGCACATATGTGCATACACACACACACACACACACACACACACACACACACACGGACACACATAGACACAAACATTCATTTAATTCTCACAGCCTCTCCTTAAAGTAGAGGGTGTCAATTATCCCCTCTTGACAGAAGAGGAAACTGAGGCTCAGGGAGGACATGGAACTCACTCAAGATTGGAGAAGCTGGTATGACCAAGGGGGCCTGGGTGGTGGGACATCCAGTTGCCCCAGCCTGAGCTCTGTTCTGGAGTGCCTGCCCTGGGCTGGGCTGCAGTGACCTCCTGAATTAGGGTCCCAGGAGCTGCCCTGAGACCTCCTCCCTGCCATGGCTCTGCTCTGGAGAGGATAGGTGGGGTGGGAGATTCGGACTCCGGGACCCTACCCCCAAGGACCAGAGCTTGACCCTAAATCCTGTCCCCCTATCAGGCCACTAAGAGGGGTGAACCCACAGGGGGAGGGGTGGGGTAGACCTTCACAATCCCCAGGTCCCAAGGGCACTTATATAGTCTAAACACCTGCAGTGCACAGGGCTCAGATGCCCTTCACCCCCCCAGGCTGGCCCCTGGATGTGCAGGTCTGTCGGGTCTTAGGCTCTCATGTTCCCCCCTCTTCACGGCAGCTCCTTGGCTAGTTAAGAAGCAGAATAGTTTGCAAACTGTGAGATGTGTGGTCTTTACCCATGAGACCACATGCATTGCCATTTGGGGGTGGATGGGCTTCAGGTGGGCCAGGGGCAGGTACCAGGAGGGTGGTGACATTCCCCTGCACCCTCATCTCTCTGGGGCCTCTCCCCAGGAACACCAGGTTCTGATGGTCAGTGCCTGTGACACGGGGGTCCCTTGGCAGCTGGGGATTCCTGTGGAGCCCCTTCATATAAAATACTGAAGATTCCCCCAAACCCAGTGATGCTGCAGCGTTACCACAATAGTAATCCCATCATGACAGGTGGCATGATGTTTCCCGATTGGCCGTCGGGGTCTGGCGTGGCCCTGATGGCAGCCCTCACCAGGAGGCTGAATGGCAGGCCAGACACCTGTGGTCCTGGGACGCTGTGACAGGCTGGGGATGTGCCCAGGAAGGCCTCCCTAGGTTGCGCTGTGGTTGGGGACTCCACACCTGGAGGTCCCCTGTCTGCCCAGGACACCCCCAAGCTGCAGCCCCAGGAAGCCGAAGGCCACAGGCTGGTTAAGAAGCACACAGTGAGCTCTTCCACTGAAATCTCTGGTACTCACGAGACACAGGCCTGACGACGCAGGCGTAGTGGGCAGAGGCTGCTCAGACCGCAGGGCAGCAGGGGGAGCAGACCGGGGCCAGGGACCATTTGTTCTAACTTCATATTACAGATGGGGAAACTGAGGCCTAGAGACGTGCAGGGATGTGGCCAAGGTCTCATGTGGACTTGGTGGGACTCCTGCCCCACCAGGCCTCCGCTGCCCCTCCTTGAGTGGGCACCGGGGGCTGTTTCAGTCCAGGGGGCACCCGCAGTCTGGAGAGTGCTCAGCTCCCACTTTCAGGTGGCACAGCTGTGGCTCAGAGGTGTTGCGCAATCAGCGAGTCAGTGGTCATGCTGGCTGTGGCCAGGAGTGTGGTCCCAGTGGGGGGGCTCACCTACAAAATGCAGTGAGATGTCCCGGGCCCTGCTGTCCTGTTCAGGTTTGAGATGCACTCAACGCTCCTAGCACCACAACCTCAAGGAGAGGCCTGGCTGGGAGGGGAGCTGGGAGCCAGCGGGGAGAAACCCATCATGGCCCAGGCGGGCAAAACGAGGACCGGGAGGAAAGGGCATCAAGTACCTCCTCCTCTATGAGAGCTCTCTCGGATGCCCCCACCCTCTGCCCCGTGCTTGACTGCACTCACCGGGCCCGCTGTGCGGTGACGGGATCTGAGTCCCTGCCCCAGCGGTGCCGCCAGCCTGCTGACTACCAGGCGAGGAACTCCCCAGGGCCCTGCAGGGGGGCCTGGCCTCACCACAGCCTCAGCCGAGTTCTGGGAAGGTGCTGCAGGGGGACGGGAGGATGGACGCATCTGGAGGACTAGAGCGAACTGTGGGGGGTCTAGTAAGGGAGGTCAGATGGCACAGAGTCCCTGAGGGCTCAGGAGCAGCAGGGGTGCTGGTGGGGATGGGGTCTAGTCTGCAGGCACATCTGCTGTGAGGCCTGTTCTGGGTAGGGGGTGGGATGAGGAGAAGTCAGCCTGAGGCAGGGGGCCCCAGGGGGAGCTGGGCAAGGAACAGGGAGGGCCTGAAAGGAAAGGTGGACGGCACAGGGCCGGAGCTGGTGCAGGTGGTAAGGGTGGGCTAAGACGGTGACAGTGACACGGACTAGAATGCGGCTCCCATGGCAGGGTTTGCTGGAGTCCTGAGCACGGGCAGGGGAGGAGCTGCCCACAGGAGGGCCAGGCTCCACTGGAAGCCCAGGGGAGGCTCCAAGGGGGCAGGTGGCCCAGAGGAAATAGGGGTGGGCTGCCCAGGGAGAGGAACGTGCAGGACACAGGCTGCGTGGAGAAGCCGGTTCCCTGCCTGCCCTCCCACAGCCCCAGGCCGGATGGTCCTTGCTGACATTCAACTTGACTGGTCCCTACCTACCTGGCCCACAGCTTTCTGTGGCTCCTGTTGGGGGGTCAGGGGCAGGGAGTGGCTTTGATCCTGGAGTCCTGCAGGTCTGGGTGGGGAATTCTAGCTCTTTTCTTTACGTGGCACTGGGGAGCGCTGGATTCGTCCCATCACATCTCTGGGCCTCCGTTTTCTCTGTGAATTGGGAGGGCAGACCCCTCCAGAGGGTGGGTAGATGAGAGTCATGACCGGCTCCATGGGGGTCCTCCTTCTTTCGTGGGTTCCCCCCACATCCCATGTGGCCTCACCCCCGCCTCCTGGGCTCCCCAGCTCCAGGAGCTGAGTGGGGGTCATGGGAAGCCCTGGGGTGCACAGGCCCTTGGGGGAGGTGCCCTGAGCAGCTGGTGGGAGGAGGGGACCACGTGTGGAAAGGCGGGGAGGTGGGACCCGCGGTCAGGCCCGGCCGTGAGGGCCGGGCATCCAGCTCAGAGGGGCACTCCCACTCCCGCCTCAGGCGTCCAGGCCTCCAGGAAGCCAGGCGGGCGCCCAGGCGACATTTCCTGCTATTAATGACGTTTAATCTAAACAGGCCCTAATATTTACCTCCAGACGCCTCCGGCCTCAGTGGGTGCCAGACAGCAAGAGCGATGAGCCTCATCCAGCCAACCCCGCCCCCAGCCCATGCTTCCCTAGGCTGGGGCCAGAGTGTCAGCCACACGAGGCGGCCACTGGGCACCCGGAGGCCCCGGTTTCAGCCTCTCCCGGGTGAACCCCAAGAGCCTCAGTTTCCCCATCTGTGAAATGGGAGTGATCACCAACCTCCCAGGTTCAGAGACTGGGATGACCGAGCAGCCACTCAGTAGGCCCACAATAGTGCGGTCCTACCTCTGCCTCCAGATCGTACCCCTGGCGATATGACAGGACTGAGGGCATACTGGCTGCCCTGCCCACCTCCACATTCTCTCCCTGGGCAGGCGGAGCTGGGACCAGGGACGAGGCCAGGGCCCATCATTCTGCTGGTCTGCGCCTATACCCCAGCTACTGCACCCACACCCTGTCCATCAGAGCCTGGCTGGGCTCGTGTCCCCCTAAATCTGCCCCAGCAATGATGGAAACCCACGAGCCCACTGCCACAGCTTTCTCGTGGAGCCGCCCTGCCTGTCCACAGGACAGCGTGTGGAGAGGGGGCCTGTAGGTCCCCGCCTGGCTCAGTGACCCCTGCCTGACCCCCACCCACCAGCCTGGGAGCCAAGTCGTGGGCACAAAGGGAATAAACAGTTTTAATTCTGGACGAGGACTTCTTGTTAAGGAGATTGTTTACATCGGATATAAATACACACCATTTCGCGTCACTTGGGCTTTTTGAAAATCCAAGAAGGGAAGACGTGGGGAGCGGGGATACACAGACCTCCCCCCAGGGTCCCGTGGGACCAAGGACACTCCCGGTCTGACCCATGAGGCTCCTAGGCCTCTGTCCCCACAGAGGAGGCTGCAGTGGGAGGGAGCCAGCCGTCAGGAGGGGGAAGCAAGTGTCTGAGGGAGATGAGGGGGCCCAGCAAAGCTGCTGGGGTGGACCCCCTGCCCCCGACCCCCCCTGCCCTCCAGCTCCAAGGCTGAGGAGAGAAAGAGGAATAGAGTATGGGGAAACTGAGGCCCGCCTGCCAGGGGTACCACATGGGGGCTGTCAGACTGAGTTCTCGGAGGTGCAGGAACGGCCCCTACAGCCCCGGCCCCACGCCGGAAGACAGGTGACTGATCCTGCAAAGCTGGAATGACGGAAGCCTCCCGCCTCGGCCCACATGTCCTCCCTATGAGAAGCCTTCCAAACCCTGAGGAACCCAGGTGGAACGGTGGGACTTCAGATTTAGGGACAAGGAAGGGGGTTTGGTTTCACCCACCTTAGAGACCCCTCCTCCTGGAGGAAGGGATTGTGCTAGAAAAATTGCATCCCCTCCACCCCCAAGTGCAGCGGTCAGCCGGTGTCAGCCATCCACTCTCTAGTGTGATTTAGCGTGGTGGCCAGGGATGCACCAGGATGGTGGAGCTTTGACGGGGGTGAAAAAGGAAGGGTGGCAGAGGCACGAATGTTGACGCAGAGGGGCGTGAGATGTAGAAGAGGGCCGTGAAACTGCCCGCGAAGCCGGCGGGGCTGGTTCCACCCTTGCCAGCCCGGTCCCCCTGCCTGCGTGTCCCTGCCCACCGCCCTCTGCCTCCCACAGCCACGGCCCGAGAGCTGGTCCTCACAGCACAGCAGCAGAATCGAGGTCACAGGGGGAGTGTCACGCTCTGGGGGACATGGAGAGCTGCTGTGGGTGGAGCAGGGGGGAGCCAGTGGGCAGTCTCTGGGCTTCGAGGTCCCTCCAGGATGGAGCAAGAGAACCCAGAGCCCTGAATAAATGGAGTTGGTCCCTGACTGGGGATGACTGTGAGTGAGGGTGGAGGGGGTCCTGGATGAGCACAGGCAATTCAGGGACTGTTGGGCAACAGGACCCTGGAGGAGGAGCCCACAAGTGGGCTTGGGTTTGGGCAGAACACTTGACACTGTGACTGCCAGGTGCTGGCTTGCAGTCCTGGGAAAGATAACACCCTGTTGGAGCCTCCTTCCCCAAAAGCCTACCATCAGGGCCACTGCCTGGAGTCTGCAGCATTCCTCTGCACAGACAGCGCTGTCCCGGTGACCTCCTTTCCCGAGAGTCAGGACCCTCTGCCTTGTGGAACTCCGGGGTCCCTGGTGAGCCATGGCCCCCCTCTGAGTTGCACCAGGGAGCTGGGGATATGGGGAAGGCCGCAGTACCTGCTAAGATTAGGGGGGAGGCCACAGCACTATGTCTGGCACCCAGAAAGGGGCAAGGCTGTTGGTCATGACAATGACTACTATTATGCCTGCTGCTTCTCAGGCACCCAGGCCGGGGAAGGAGCCCCAGGTGGGAGCCCCAGCCCCACCACTGCCTTGCTGAGCATGCCTTTGACGTCTCTGGGCTCTTCTGGGCCAACATCCTCCTGCCCCAGCCACCCTGCAGAGTCCTGGAGTCAGAAGCTGGCTCCACAGGGCCTCATCTGGAGCTGGTGGAGACAGTGCTGGCCTTAGGTTGCCCAGGAACTTACTCTGTGATCTTGGCAAGACCCTTTCCCCCTCTGAGCCTCAGTTTCCTCATCTGTAAAGTGGGGATCTAAACAGCCTTCCTGTCTCCCACCCAGACTGCTCTCCAAGACCTTGAACTTGGGGACAGGTCATCTGCCTGCAGCCAAGCTGGGAAGCCCTGTCTTTGCTTCCTCCTTCCCCTGTCTCATGCTCTGAGCCACATAGGCCACGGGTCACCCTGAGTATGTGCGACTTCTCTCTGTAGAGAAAGGCCCGGATTCCACCTCATCAGCTTCAGTAGTTGTGGCCAAGTTTGAGGGCAGGCCTTGTGGCTGGAGGTGCCAGGGATAACCAGAGCACTCTCCCCCATCACAGGTCCCTCTCCCGCATATACCAGTCTGGAAGGGGCTCACAGGAGCTTAGGCACTTAACAGAAGGCACATGGGAGGCAATCCTGGAGTCCAGCTCAGAGGAGGTGATCAAAGGCCCGAGCCAGAGAAATGCTCTCTCCCGAGCAAAGGCCAGATGGAGACATGATGAGTCAGGCCAGAGCAGCTGGTCAAGTCCCCTCTGCCCCTGGAGGGGAGAAGAAAGGCTTCTCTGTACGGGGAGACAGCACCCTTGGGCTGGCAGGCCCAGGTTCGAGTTGCTGTGTGTCCGTCTTCGGCTTCCTCATCCACAGGACGGGGCCGTGAGCCCTGCCTTTCTGAGGCAGCAGGCGGGATCTTCCGAGAGCATCCCTGGAGTGAGGGCTTTGGGAAGACTCGAGCAGTGCTGGCGGAAGGAGGGGCAAGGCGTTGGAGGAGGTGGAGTCGGGCTTGGATTCTGACCCTGCCACTGCCCAGCTGTGGCACCTGTGCATGTCACTTAACCTTTCCAGCAGCAAGAAATGGGTGAAAAACACCCTCTCCTTTGTGGGGTCGTTGCGAGTTCAGGTGTCAACCCAGATATCGAAGCATTTGGTGCAGCAGAGCACGCTGTGGCTGTCATGCCACCTCATCGTGCAATTCACAGAGGCATCAGGTGGCGATCTTACCCAGAAACGAACCATCCCCCTTCCATTCCTGCCACATCGATGTCCCCTGATATATTCTTTTTGTCCTTGTTCTTTTTCTGAGGATCTCCTTCTTGGGAAAAAATGGCCCACATGAGAAGCAGCTCCTGGCTACCCCCCTGAGTTCTCAGTGGACACAATATACCCCAGGGATAGCAAATAATTGGCATTTAGGTGACTACACCCAGTCTGGAGCCTGTGGCAGACATTGCTCATCAACCAGAGCACAGTGGCTTTAGACTCTCAATGCAGTACACCTGGCAGCCATCACCAATCTATCAAGATGAAACTGAGTTGCCATCTGGGCACAGCAGGTGTCTGGGTTGGCATGCCCAGCTGAGCCCTGACCTTTGGCCCCTGCAGAGTCCTCCTGACTAAGCCTCAGGCCCGTTAGCCAGGGCCTGGGTGAGCACACAAGGGCCAGTGCTGAGGACGTGGTGCTGGCCTGAGCCCTTGGAGCTCTTGTGGATGCTTATCAGGTCGCCGCTGCCAGGCTCGCGCTCTGCTCCACGCCGGCGGAAGAGACCGCGGACGGTGGCCTGGAAGCTGCTGGTGACAAAGCAGTAGACGATGGGGTCCATGCAGCTGTTCAGGCTGCTGAGGGTCACAGCCACGTGGTAGACCACGAGGCTTGTGTGGTGCGGCATGTTGGGCCACAGCGCCACGGCCACCTGGCGGGCGTGGAAGGGCGTGAAGCAGACGAGGAAGATGACAAGCACCGTGAGCAGCAGCTGCATGGCCCGCACACGGCGCTGGCGGCCCTGGCGCAGCAGGCCCGGACGCGACAACGCGCACACGATGCGGCCCGTGAACACGCTGATGACCAGCAGCGGCAGCAGGAACTCCAGGACGGTCAGCGCGAAGATCCGGCAGCAGGGCCGGCTGCCAGTGGTCACACCCAGCACGGACAGGGTGACGGCAACGGCGGCCAGCCACACGAAGGCACACACGGCCTTGGCACAGGCGGGCTGGCGCCAGCGGTGGGAGCCATCGGGCCGCACGATGGCCAGGTAGCGGTCCACACAGATGCAGGTGAGGAAGAGGATGGAGCAGTGCATGTTGACAAAGTAGCCGAGGACGTGCGGGAAAGCACAGTGCAGGCAGCCACGTGCACCGTAGAAGACAGCGAAGCGTGTGGGCAGGGACAGGCCCACCAGCAGGTCGGTCACCACCAGGTTGATGGTGTAGATGACCGATGGCATCTTGGCCCGGGTGCGGCAGCAGAAGACGTACAGCGCCAGCCCGTTGAGCACCAGCCCCACCAGGAAGATGGCGCCGTGCACCGCCATCAGCGCTAGCCACAGGCCAGGGAAGGCAGTGTGCAGCTCCTCGTCCAGCAGGGCAAACAGGTGGAACAGCGACATCTCCGGCACGCTGGTGTTGGCCCACGCTGCTGCCGCCACCGTGGCATTGGGGGCTGCTGTGGCCAAGGGCCCCGCTGGAAACACAGAGGGCATGACAGCAGCCAGCACGCCCTGGTCCTGGAAACAAGGAGATAGGGTTGCCTGAGGCGCCAGCTGGCATTGCCTGGCTCATCTGCCCACCGCGGGCCCCAGCACTCCCCATCCCTATCCGTTGCCTGGCTGGGGCGTGAAATGTCTGCTCTCTCCCCTCCCCTCAGACGGAGACTCCCAAACCAGCAGAAAAGGCGTGGGCTTTTGGAGTTAGATGTGGGTTCAAATCCCAGGCCTGGCACATGCCAGCAAAGCTTTGGCAAAATGCTAGGGATTCTGAAACTGCACTTGCTGTAAGGTAGGGCACTTGTTGTGCAGGACTGTGCTCAGGATTGAGAGAAGACACAGGTGGCAGGTAAGATGACAGGGCCCAAGTATGTGGTTTGAGGCCCTGGCTCCAAACCGGTTCTTCCACTTACTGGCTGTGCATCCCCAGACAAGTTACTTAACCTCTCTGTGCCTTGTTTCCTAATCTATACCATGGGAATCATGTTGCTGCTGGGAGAATTAACTGAGCTAATCTGGAAAAAGGGCACAGCAGTGCCCGGCACATTGTTTGTGGCTGATAAACCAGTTGCCTTGGGACAGCCCAGCCCATGGTGGGAACCTCTGGGCTGGTCACCCCACCCCCTACCCACACCCCCTCCCATCATACCCCTGTCCTCCAGGCCACCCATCTGTTCTCACCTCCTCCCAGGCCAGCACCAGGTCAACCCCCTGGCCGAGGTTCTTCAGGAGAGACCTTTCCTGAAGGGAACTGCAGTGCCTGCTTGGGCTGGATGGGGTGCTGAGAACAAGTCCCACTGGCACCCAAGTTCCCTACTAGCCCTGAGAGGTGAGTCCCCTTGTCATCACCCAACCTACGGAGAAGGAGACAGAGCCCACTTGGGGTGGCTGGCTGGGGCTGGAGCCTGGAGCCAGATCCCGCAGCGGGTGTGAGTGAAATAAACACCGTGCTCCGGTTTGGGGCTGGGGCCGGGGGTGGGCGGGGGCCGGGCTGGGCCGCCCATCTGTTTATGTTCCGGCTGAAGCATGTTTAACTCGGCAGTGATTTATCCCTTTATTTATAAATGAAGGGTTAACGGGACCCCACCCCCACATCAGCCAAGCTGACCCTCCAAATAAGGACATTTCTGGCTTTTTCAGGAGAAAGGAGAAGGCTTTGGGGAGAGGCGGGGAGGAGTGGCATGAGGGACATTCTGGGTGTACATTGCCCCTTTTCCCACCTGCAGGGGAAGGGAAGACCCTTCCCTTTCTCTGTTCCCAAATTTCCTCCTGGTGGCCGTGTGCTGTGAACAGGTGGACACTGCCCCCTCCCGCTGGCCGGCTGCAGCAAGCTCCCTCTGGCAGCTCCACCCCTGTGAAATGGAGACCCTGAGCCCTGCCTCCCAGGGAACTGGTGCCCAGCCCGGCTGAGGGTGGGCACAACAAGGGAATTCCTACTTTTGCAAGGTTGGGTCCGGCCGGGCAGGTGGCCACATCTATTTTTGGGTTCAGAGAGGTCAGCTCATGCCTCAGGTCATCCAGCATGCCTTCTGTCTCTGGGACACCCGCCCTGGCATCTGCTGCCCTGGAGCCTGCTGGGAGGTCAAATGCTGCTCAGGCCTGCACCCGGCCCCTCCTGTCACCCCCACCACCCGCGGGCCCAGGCCTTGGCTCATGGGGTCTTTGGGTGGGCACTCGGCCCCCGGCCCTAGACAGGCTGGCCTCGACGGGTGTGTTTGCTGGATGGATTGATCAGTCCTCCTCCAGCCCCAGTGGGCTCAGAGAGACAGGGTATTTGGGGCAGGAAGAGACGTTCTGAAGGGGACGGCAAGGGGAGGTGACGAGGCTGGGGTGTGGGGGCCGGGGACCTGGTGCCTCAGGGATGTGGGCTTTGTCCTCTGGGCAACAGGGAGGCCAAGAAGGTCCCCAGGAAGGAGGAGGATGTCATCCAAGGAAGCACCCAGAGCTGGCCCAAGGGACATCATGGAACAAACATTTTTTTGGACCTACTTCTGCCTGTTTTTTCATTTTCCAATTTGTCTGCACTGGGTCTGTATTAATGTCACAATCAGAGACAAATAGTAAACATGACGGAATGCTTCCTCTGGGGGACAGTCCCAGGGTGATGCTGGCTTGGGGATCCTGCCCTTCCAGAAGCCTCCCTGGGCTGGCCTTGCATGCCCACCAGTAATGCCCTCGAGGTGCTAGGGGGCCAGGCCAGGGCTGTGGGAACACCCCTGAGGTCAGATGGGTGAGAAGAGCGGGAGCTAGCAATGCACTCTCAGCTCCAAGAGTCTAAACCCTGATCCCAGACAAAGTTGAGCCCCGATCTTGGTCACTCACCGAGTCCACAGACTGGTCACACACTGAGCTACAATACCAGTAACATCATGAACCTTGATCCCTGTCACACTCTGAGCCCTGACCCTGGTGATGCACAGAGTCCTGGTCCTGGTCACACACTGATTCCTCATCTTGGTCACACACTGAGCCCTGACCCTAGTCACATGGTGAGTCTTGACCCAAGTAACACAATGAGCCTCAAAAGCTGTCATACTCTGAGCCCCAGCCCAGGACATGCACTGAGCCCAACCCTGGTGACGCACTGATCCCCAATCCTAATAACACAAAGAGCCTGGATCCCATCACACTCTGAGCCCTGACCCTGGCCACAGCCTGGGCCTTGCTGGGAGTTTCTGTACCCACTGTCTGTTCCCCTTCTGTCTCTCCTGAGCCTGGCTGTCTCTGTCTTTGCACTACAAAACCCCCACGTCCCTGTCAGTCACTTATTGCCATCCATTCCTCCAGTGCCCAGCACAGCTGGGCCATGCCCATCTTTCTCTTTGGCTGAGTGGATGCCCTGAGCAAACCGTCAAGGCTGCCTCAAACCCTGTGAGGCCTGGTTTTTCCTTCTGGCATTCAGTGCCCTCCCCACCTGGCCTGGCTCTCTCCCCAGACTACCCAACATCCCAGTACTGGGCAGGAATTGGCTTCTGCCCCCAACTCTATCCTCACTGCCCAACAGCTAAGCAGGGCTGACACCTCCTCTAGGAAGCCCTCCAATTACTCTGACCCTTGGATTCATGCTGTATTTCCCCCCCCCTCCTTGGTGGCAGTGGTCTTTGGTTCAAGCCAGCTCCACCATCCAACACCTGACAGGCCCTGGGCAAGTCATCCCACTGCCTGGAGCCTCAGTTCCCCCACCTGTGACTCTGGGAACCACGTTTGTTGAATGAATGAATGAAATCAGGAAGAGTGGCTGGAGGTGTTGAATGTACCGAGAAATACCCGCAGACACCCCCAAATGAGAGGTATGTAATTACAGTCAGAGCGCTGAAGTCTCCTGGTTTCTGCACCTGAATGGGGCTCTGCCTGGACCAGCCTGCTCACAGGTGGAAAGAGGCCCGGGCCATGCCAGGCACTCAGTGCAGGACTTCTCAGAGCCTCTGTGGAGCTCATGACCCTGGGAATCTCCCTGGGGGGGGGGCAAATGAGCATCTCCCCAAGTCATTTGACCCTGTCCCCCCTCCTGGTGCTCCCACTCCGTCCAGCTCGATGGCCACACCAACACTCCACTCCTGGAGCACTATGGGGGGCTGCAGCCTTGCTGTGCCCACTCACAGCTTGCTGGGTCCCTGTTATGTGCCCAGCAATGGAAGACCAAGACTCCCAGGGCTTGGGATGCTGGTACCTGTCCAAGGACCCTGAGTGGGGAACCTGGGGGCCATGCCAGCCTTCTCCTTGGCAGGTGAATGGGGGACGGGCATGTCCTGACTTTTTGGGGGGCTCTCCTGAAAACCACCCTACCTGCTTGGCTTCCCTGCGGCCCAGCAGATACCTCTCCCCAGCCTGACTACCTCCTGCCCTGCCACGTGTGGGGCCAGGCAGCAAAAGTGGCTGACCTCAGCCCTGGGGCAACAGGTGGCCCTGGGTGGCTGCTGAGCCTGCCTGGGAGTCTGGCCCAGGATCCTGCCTGCTGCCTGCAGCTCATGCACCAGGGGCTGGGAGTGGCAGGCATGGAGACCGGGCCTAGCCTTTTCCCCACCAAAGGGCTCTGAGCATCTGCTAGGGGCCAGGCACCTTGCAGGGCACTTTGGATCCACACAGCAATCCCAGCTTTTATAGGCGAAGAGCCCAGAGAGGTGAGTGATGTGCCCAAGGTCACACAACATGGAAGTGGTGGAGCTGGGAATCAAACCTAGGTCCTCTGGCACCCAGGCATGGAGTAGCAGGTCTGGACGTGGCATCTCTGAACCAGGAGTTTGTGCACAAGGGGTTCTTGAGGGCACTGAGGCCACATGTGTGCCCACAGGTCTGTGTGTGCTCGAGCCTGTGCCCCTGATGGAGTGAGCCTCATGAACTTCCAAGGCCAAAACAGCCATTATTGGGGGAACTGTCTTCCTGTTTATTTTTATAATTATTCTTGGTTTTGTGGTATCAGTTTTAGAATGTTGCCTGCTGTTTTTGGCTGGTCTGAGACTGCTCATTCTACCCAGTGGCAGCTGAGTCCTCCAAAAGGGGCCAAACTTACCCCAGATAACCCAGCAGGTCCTAGGTGGCACTAGCCAGAAACTAAGACCCCTCCTCCACCCCACCCCTGCCAGAGCTCCCTCTGCCCCAGCTCAGGGAAGGGGTTCACTCATGGGTATGGATTGAGCACTGTTGGGAAGGGCACCTGGGCTCCATCTTGCCTGACCCTGCCTGGCTCTGATGGAAACGTCACGTGTCTCTGGGAAGGACAGCCACATTTGGAGGTCCTGCCGGTCCCAGCCAGCCTCTCCTTGCTTCTGTATCACTCTGATTCATCGCTCCCCTCTAGCCTGACCAGCTGTAGCTGCAGCAGTCCCTGACACTCCTCCTCCGTGCTCAGCCTCTGTAGGGGCAGGCACTCCACGGTGTGCGCCTGCCTGGTCTCTGCCTGCGCATCCTCAGCCTGGCACTCTGACTTTGTACACGCTGTTCCCTCTGCCTGGCATGCTGTTCCCGCTGCCTGTACCACCTGGTGAAGGCTCCTGTCACTCACAGTCTCTACCCCACACAGCCTACCATGAGCCCTTCCGACCTTCTGTTGCCCTGGACCCACTCCCCTGGGGGGAGGGCTGTAATCCCACAATTCATGGTGGCACCTGTTGAGATGATCCTTCCCAAGGCCTCACTGACTCCTCCCAAGAGGCTCCCAAGTGGGTGTTGTTGGCCTTTTTTCTGCCTGTGAGGAAACTGAGGGCCACATGTGCAGGGCCACCCAGCTGGGTGGAGGTTCTGAGGTGTGAGCTCTCCCTGTCCCACCAGGTCTCGCTGTCCCCCAGTGCACAGCAGGCTCCTTCTGCCTGGACTCTGCTGTTGACAGTATATTCTGGCCACGCTGTGCAGAGAAGAATCAGAGGTGTGGGGGGGCTGGGCAGCTAGCCTCAGGCCACACAGCCCAGCAAGTGGGTGAGGACCATGGGTTTTGGAAGTATCAGATGACCTGGACTTAAATCTTAGTACAGGGGGCACAGAAGGGTCTCCCAGGCAGACTCAGCCCCCTTACAGAGCTCACAGCTGGAAGTGGGGTGGACCAGGAAGTGACTGGTCATGGAAGGATGGGCCTCAGGAGGGTCTGGGGGAGCAGTGTTCTGGGCAGTGGGATAAGTACGACATGCGCAAAGGCCCTGGGTGGGAAGGGGCTCCTGTGCTCCGGCACCGTGTGAGGCCAATGGGGCCGGCTCGGGGCATACGGTGAGGGGAGTGTCCTTCGGACCCCAGTGCGACTCTGCAGGAGGTCTCCCAGGAACATGGCTCCCGCACACCTTTACGCACTTTATCTTGTCTGCGGTGCCCACTGCCTGACAGGTTGGTATTTATTTGTTTTCCCATTTGTCGTGTTTCCCCCACAGGACTGGGAGTGCCATGAGGGCCTGGACCTAGGCGGGCCCCCTTGGGGCTGCAGCAGAGTAGCTGCTGAATGAACAAATGATTTTAAGAAGGCCACTCTGGCCTCTTTGAGCCTCAGTTTCCCCCCTCATCACATCAGGTTACCGAGGACAGAATGGGACCACGCTGTAGTTTCCCAGCAGGTGCTGGGAAAATGTCCAAGCCATAGTCCCTACCACACCCAGGCTGTCCAGAAGCAGACCCCACTTCTGCTGATGGGCTGGCTCTGTGTGGCTCTGAGAGGGGCAGCAACTTGCCCATGGCCACACAGCCAGGCAGCCCCCGGAGAGGAGGAGAGCCCCTGGGTGACAGATATTGAGGAAAGAATTTGGGGGCAGGTGGGCAGGTCCAGCCTCCTGCCTTGGGCCGTGAGCTGCCGCCACCCCTTCTGTTCCCAGTGCTGCCCGAGGCCACCCAGCTGTTCTGCATCTGCCCCGCCCGGCACCCTGGCCACCAGCCAGTTCCCAACCCGTCCGCCCCCCTCGGGACCCTGTTCCTGCTGCCTTCTCACAGAGCAGCTACGCCAGGGAGAGCTGGGCCGGGCAGTGCCAGCTGCGAGGTACACAAGCCCACTCTGGGCCTCAGTTTCCCCACCCCTATAAGGGTAAGGGGTAAGGAAAGTACTGGGCCTGGAGCTGAGGGCCTGAGCTGTGGGATGGCGGGACCAGCCCTCCACAGGGGGAGTGCCCCACTCGGAGCCTGAAGCCACGAGTCCCTCAACCCCCAGCCCTCCCACCGCCTGCGGGGCAGTGGTGGTTGAGGCCAGACCTTGCCACATGCCTCTGGGGTTCCCCAACCTCTACCCCGGCCTGGCCTGGGGAACCAAGGCCCAGCTTTGGGCCCCCAGCAGATGCTCGGTGAGGGTGCTGGATGGAGGGATGGACGAACGGATGAAATCCAGCGTGAGGGGTGGGCACCACGTGGGAAGCGTTCTGGCTCTTCGAGCCCCGCGGTGAGGCCAGGCCGGGGTGCCTCCTGAAGCCCACCGGAGCTCCCCATGCCCCATCCATCCTGGCCAGCTTGCGCTGCCCTCTGCCTCCAGGGGCTCAGTTTTCTCATCTGTAAAATGGCTCCCTGCTGGGCAGGACGGGCTCTGAGCTCTCACCTTCCCGGGCCTGGGGGCAGTTTCTCGGCCCTTCTCCCCTCTTGTTGCCTGCCTGGCTGGGGAATGAGGACACGCTGGCACTGAGCAGCTGGCAGGGGGAGCCGGGCAGAGGGTGGCCGGGTGGCCAGCCCGCGGGGGACTCACCGTGCCTTCGCCACGGGGCGGCTGGAAACGGGGAGCCCGCTCAGCCTCTGCTCCGAGAGCCGCTCCGCCCGCCCACCCGCTCGGA
The DNA here is from genome assembly GCF_027409185.1 of Cynocephalus volans. Lineage (NCBI taxonomy): Eukaryota > Metazoa > Chordata > Mammalia > Dermoptera > Cynocephalidae > Cynocephalus > Cynocephalus volans. Next base: position 93,680,806 of record NC_084474.1, read on the forward strand.
CCGCGCCTTCCTGGGGCCTGACGTCAGGCTGTGCTCGGGGCTCCTTTTGGGTAAAGGCAGCGGGCTGGGGGCGGGCTGGGGGCGGGGCGAGCTCCTTCCCGCCCCTGCTGGCCCCCGGGAGAAGCTGGGCCCTGAGGGAGGGAGCCCGGGGCACCAGGATCTCCATGACCCCTGGAGACCAAGGGGGAAACTGAGGCACGGAAGGGTGAATCCAAGCCACACCACCCAGGAGTTGGGGAGGCCAGAAGCTGCAGGAGCCCAGGAGTGTGGTGTGGGACAGGAGAACAGGCCAGCCCAGATTTCCGCCTGGGAGCGGGAGTCCGCACGGGTCTTCCCCTCGTGGGTGCTCCACGCAGGTCTGTGTTCCTGCATCTCTCTCCGGGTTCCGTGCTTTGTGTGTGTTCTGCGCCTGGGTGTGCTTGTGTGTACCCGTGACTGAGAGCCTGCTCACGGTACCTGGGCCTCTGTTTGTGCCCATGTGCGTGTCTTGTGGCACGGGGGGGGGGGGGGGGGGTTGGATGTGTGGGAAAGACCTGGACTTGACACAGGCCAGCAGGTGGGGAGAGTGAGCAGTTGTAAATCTCAGTGGTGGAGGAGGTGTGAGCTCATGGGACTGGCCATGGTCTGATCCCGAAGTGGTGGCTGGGAGGGTCTGTCCTCCCCAGAAAGACACCCTGACCAGGGACAGGCTTTGCGGCCAGCCTGGGGCTGGGGCAGGGTTTCAGGGTCTGAAGATAGGAGGGACTGAGGTTGGGGAGGGGTCAGGGTCATGTGCTGTTTCCTCTGCCAAGTGCGCCCTCTCTCGTCTTTTCTGTCCCTGCACTCCTGAGCACCTGCTGAGCAGGTGGTGCTGGCCACTGGAGATGCAGGGAAGGCTGCCTGAGGACCCCCCCGCCTGCCAGAGCTCAGTCTGTTACGATGCAGACCAACAGGAGAGAGAGGGCAAGCAGCGGGGGCCCTAACCCAGCCTGCGGGCAGGGCCGTGGTCAGGGAGGGCTTCCTAGGGGCAGAGGGAGGTGGAATGGGAGGCAGGCAGCCTGGATGGGCAGAGGGCTGGAGGCCATCGGGGTAGTGGGACCCCGAAGGGAGTAGAGCCCTGGGGGGCAAGAGATGAAGCTGGGAGTGAGCAGGGGGCTTCGACACTGAGTCTCAGCAGCTCTTATGGGCACCAGAGTGGTGGGCTTGATCCCGGGGGCAATGGGGAGCCATTGAAGGTTCTGGACGTGTGGTCCTATCACTCTGGAGTAGCCTCCCTGCTGCTGTAAGGCTAAGCCCACAGGCCGCGCTATCTCCTTAGAACTGTTGTAAACTGAGACCCGGAGAGGTGCAGGAACCTCTGGTCCACCCAGGCCCTACACCTGTCCCGGCTGGCAGGGCACGGGCACACAGGGTCTTGCTGGGCCTATGTGGGATGAGGGGGGAGTGTGGATTCAATGCCATTTCTGAGAGGGGGTGGCCTGGAGGTGGCCAGGATGGGGGTAGGGGCTGGAAGGCCAAGCCAGCAGAGGCTCAAATTTTATGAGCTGGCAAGGGCTGCTGAGTCACAGGCAGGGCTGGCCAGGCCTTGTGCCCATCGCTGAGGGCCTGAGGGCTCCAGCCTGGTACACTCAGGCTGGTACCCAAAGAAATCTTGGAGAGAGCCTCCCAAACGTAGCAGACACCAGCAGTCTGTCCGGGGATGGGGTAAGGCTAGGCTGTCTGTTGCTGGGGTCAAAGGTCAGACAATGGCTGAGCCAGGGTCAGGCCCCCTTCAGGGGTGTCTGATTGGAGCAGTGCAGGGTTGGCCGCCTATCTTGTGGCTCCATCAGGCATTGCCGGTGAGCGGGCCTGCTGGACAGCCCTCCCCAAGCCCACAGAAGAACCCTTGGGGGCATTGGGCCACCTCGGGCGGGACACGAAGTGTCCCCTGTGAGCCCCATGGCACCTCTCCCTGCTGGGGCATTTATGCTTCACGATGCCCAGGCAGCGCTAGTGCCACAAGGGTCTCCCACAAACATCAGCCAAGGGGGCCTTCGGGGGAGGGTGGGGGACACTGGGGCCAGCAGAAGGATCCTGCCACCAGTCCTAGCACCTGAGACTCCAGACCTCATCCATCCTTTCAAGTGGCCCTTGTTTGGGTGCCAGTTGAGGATACAAATGGCACTGGGACTCTGACCATGGTTTCCTGAAGACTATCCAAGGTGGCAGCCAGGCTGAGGGGCCTGCCAGGGCGGGGGATCACAGGCTAGCTCTGTGGGGTGACTCCCGCCCCCCCAGGGAGGCCAAAGCTATGGCAGGAGAGGGGGAAGGGGTGTGTGAAGCCTTCTACAGGGGGTGATCAGAGAAGCCCTGGGGATCCTTCCTAAGGGTTCACGAGTCCCCACCTGTGCTTGGGATTCACTGGGCAGTGCCTGGGCAGGCACCCACCAGGGGGAGTGGGGAGAGGTGACACGTGTGTTCAGGGTGGGAGGGGCCCCTTCGGCAGCCCCAGGTTCAAGCCCAGCTCTGCTTCTCAGTCTCCCACACAAAGTGGGGACAGTGCGTCCATGCAGGGAAGGTGCCCCGCCCTCTTAGGAAGCACCTAGTCCTGCCGTGTCACATGGGACATTCCACAGGAACACTCATCACGTCAGATTCCAGGAAACGAGGCGGGGGGGGGGCAGGACTGACCCCAAGACTGACAGCCGTGAGTGGGGGGCTGGCTTAAACCTGGTCCGCTGCCTCCTCCATGTCTGAGGGGGCAGACACAGCCTCCTCCGTCAGGCCAAGTGTATGGGGCCTTCAGGGGTGGAGGGCTGGAGAAATGGCGTGGGCTTTGGGGCGGCAAACGGAGCTCCGTGGGGGCAGAACTTCTGCAGGTGAATGAGGGGGCTGGGCTGGGAGCTGCCCAGGCATCTGGAATCATCTGGGACTGCTGACCATAACCTGCCCCCTGGGAAACAACCAGGGCACTCAGTAGTGCACCTGGTACATAGCTGGCGCTCTGTGCACGGGGACTCGGCTCTGGAGCTCTGGGGAGCCATCCCAGGCTGACCGACTGCTGCTGCAACCACCGCCCTCTGGGCTTTCCTCTTGGTTCCCTGGGCCACCCTTCCATGCCTCATTTGTCCCACAGGAGTCCCCTCAATCTCATCTTGTCCCACCTTCTGCTCTTACAGCCGGAGAAATCAAGGCCCAGAGAGGGATGGAGACCTGTCCAAAGTTACATAGCAAATGGGGCATGGCAGACCCTGTGCTGGAACTAGGCCTGGGCTTCCAGCTGTCACCGGCAGCTGCATGGCAGAGCCCAACTCTAGGGCTGGCAGGCCAGCTGAGTGACTTGCTGGTAAGCTTGGTGTTTTGGACTGTGAAAAGGGGACCCCACAGAACAGTGCTTCCTGTGGGCCCAGTGAGACTGTGGTCCTGCCCACAGCAGGCACAAGGTGGGACACAGTGTGGGTAGTTGGTGCTGCCGAGGGGAGGCTGCATGGAGCATAGGGCGGGGTCCCTGCGGGGAATGCCGAGGGGTCCGGGAGTGCTGGGCTCATCAAGAAGGTGGAGAGAAAGTCCCAGGTCTCCAAAGGTCCAATGCAGGAGGGCTTGCTGGAGGAGGAGGCCTCTCAGGATTTACACTGGCTTCGCACCAGCTCTGCCCGGCCTTGCTGTGTGCCCAGGTGAGGTCCGAGTGTGTGGGGCGTGGACTGGGCTGGCCCTGCCCCACACCCCTGCATCTCAGCCTGCAGAACGGGCCAGCAGGGGCTCAGGGGGGAACACTTGAACAGAGGACCTTGGAGGCCCCCGAGCTGGCCCCACCTTTTATAGATGAGGAAATCGAGGCCCAGAGTGGGGCTCAGCCACCAAAACTCAGCCGCAGCTTCAGGTCCCCTCTGAGGCTCCCTGCGGTCCTGGCAGGTGCTCCTAGTCACGGCCCTGACCTCCTTGCCTGGACTGGCCAGGCCTGGCCAGAGGAGTACACTTCCTATCCTCCGGGTCCCACCCAGGGCAGTGAGGGCAACAAGGACAACAGGACGAGGACTGCCAGTTTAACTGGGGACTTCTTGCTGGTTCCATTCCAAACCTGCACCTGGATCAGCTTGTTTCATCCTGCCCCCTCCTCGTGAGTGTCCCCACTTGGAGAGGTGGGCCAACATCCCCTCCCTCAGGCGCACACAGCTGGGCCCCAGAAGAGTCAGGGGGGGAACTTGGGAGCCCTGGGGCCAGACCACGGGGTCTGAGGAGGTGGCAGAGCCTCTGGGGTGTGACCGATGCAGGGGCTGCTGGGGCAATGCACTCACCTGGGGGAGGGTGAGAGGAGGCGCCAGGGCCCTCGCAGGGGCCTCGCTCCACTCCCTCCCCCCATAACCTTCTCCGGACATTTGGCCTAGCCTGGGAGGGGCTCTGATGGGGCTCGCACAGGGGCTAGAGTGAGTGCAGGTCCAACGGGCATGTGGCCTGGGAGGACAGTGTGGGGTCCGGGAACTGCAGTACAAACCAGGGCCAGCTGTGAGAACCCACTAAAATGACCCACTGCTGGGTCGTGACCTGCAGTTGGAAAACACTGGTCCAGGGGGGTGGGCACTCATAATAGTAACAGCTGCCGTTTATCCAGCACTTCCTACGTTTCAGCACGGGGTTGAGCACTTCAAGTGTGTTGACTTAAATTCCCCAATAGCCCTCCAATGGGCGCACCCTTGTTACTGTCCTCAAAAGAGGAATGGGAGGTTCTGAGTGCTGGTCACCTGCCCATGGTCATGGTCATGGTCACAGTCACGCAGCTAGGAAGGGGTGGAGCTTTCAGGCTGCCAAGCCCTGAAATTGTCCTGCTGAGCTGGGCCTGCTTTCTCGCTGGAAGCTTCAGGGACACATCCTGCAGGCACTGTGGCCAAGACATCACACCCCAGGACCCAGCACCCAGGCCACGAGTGTTGGGTTGGAGATCTCTCCTGGGTCCAGGCCCTGCCCTGGGGGGTGGGCTGAGCTGTGGCTCCCTCTGAAGAGTCAGACTGACCTCCCTAGGTTAGCAGCCGGTCATGTCCCCCCGCAGGGCCTTGGGACCTGCTTTCTATTTCAGCCCTTCCTGGCCTCGGATGGCCCCATGGGACCGGAACAACTGTGTCTGTGTCTGCTCAGTGGACTCTGGATGCCTGAGCTCTCCTGACCTTGGCTGCTACGCCAGCCCTGGAGCCGGGACAGAGACGCTGCAGTTGAGCTGCTATTCTCTGCCCAACCCCACCCACCTGCCCTCACAAGGCAGTGAGCTGCCCGCCACCGCGAGTGGCCAACACAGCCTCGAACGGCACATTCTAAGTCTGCTGCGTGGACATTAGGCACTGGGTGGGCAGGGGGATGGAGGACCTCCGAGGAGTGTGATGTGGAGACCCCAGGTTCCAAATGTCTCTGACTCTAAGCTCTGCGGCTCCACATTGCTAAGATGTTGTCACTTCCAAGAACCAGGGTTTGAAGGTTCCAGCAGGAGCGTTTCTCGGCAGCTCCACTTGCCACCCGAGACCGAAGCCCGGCCTAAGGACTTTCCCACCGTCTGTAGGGAGCCCAGGCTCTTCCCACCCCCACCCCCACTGTGCTCTCCACCTGGAATGCCGTCCCACTTCTCTACAGATCCAAACCCACGTCTAGCTTCAAGGCCACCTCTTCCCTGAAGCCTGCGCTGTCTGGCTTCTCTCAGCCCCGAATTCGGAGGGCAGTTTGGGCCTGGACCGCTGGCTTGGATTTTCCTGGGCCAAGTCTATCTCCAACCGGATGTTCATCTCCTCAGAGACAGGGCCAGAGTTTTTCTTGTTTTTTCCTCTCTGATGCTCAGCATATGGGAAGGTATACAATAAGAGCTCAACACATGCAAATGCACATTCATCTTATAAATGGGCGGGGAGGGCAGGCCCCAGCCTGGCATGGCCCCAGCGCAGGTGCTCGAGTCCTTTCCTGCTCTCATGCACAGGAAGTTCTTCCTAATGTCTAACCTTATTCCCTCCTGCTGCAGCGGCATCTCATTCTGGCTGGACGTTGAGGATCCCAAGACCTGGGCCTGCTGACCCCAGCCTGTCCTCTGAGGGAGCAGGAGGCCGCCTCTTGGATAGTGAAAGGGACGGAGGGCGAGGAGGGAAGGAGGCGGTGGGACGCACTGTCAGTATTATCTTCCATGTTATAAATGAGGAAATAGAAGCTCTGAGTGGGCAGGACCTGAGGCCACTCAGCTAACGGCAGGTGACCCCCACATTACTCCACACCAAGACCCTCCTGCAGCTGATGGTGTGGATGGGTTCCTACCCTCACTGCCTGACTCAGCCCCTCCCTGCTTCCCAGGGGTGCCCTGGACAAGTGCCAGCTTGTCTCCTTCCCCACCTTGTTCTGTCCATCTGGGTAGTGGGGGCAAACCCCAGCCCAGGTGGGGAGAGGACGGAGGGGGCCCCTATTTATGGTGGACTGCTGCCTTCTGCTCACTGCCCACCGCCCTGGAGGCGTGCTTGGCGGGCGGTGGGTGGGGACGGGAGGAGGCATGCTGTTGTTGGCTGGGATGGTCACTTTCCAGAAAGCTGCTGCCAAGTCTCCAGGATCTGTGGTGGGGGAGGGCACTGGGAACGGATTGGCTGGGAGTGGGTGGCACCAGCCAACAGGCAGTCTGGGCAGGGTAGTGGGGGACTGGTGGGGGTTGCAGGCCATATCCCATGTCCTCCCCCCATGGCCCCCCACCATGACCCTGAATCCATGCTGCTCTAGGATGGGGAATCATTTAGGTAAGTTTGATGCAAAGTCCCCCAGCCATCTGAGCTGACTGTATGTGGCCTGAGGGCATTCAGAACCCATTTACCCCCTCGATGTGAATACTGATTAGGTTCACTGCATAATTATTAGTGTGCCTGGTGGAGGGGGCTTCCCCAGACCCCATGGGGGGTGTTATGTAATATACAGCACGCGCATCTTACTGTCTTTCTAAAATCTGAACCAGCTTCTGAAATGCACACTGCTCTAAAAGTTTCCAGAAGCAACCGTGGATTTGATCATTTCTTGCACTTTACAGATGAGAAAATGGAGGCTTGGAGAGGCGACCAATGGTTGGTTGGAGTCTGCCCTGGGTTCTGGGATGTGTGCTCTCCACCAGACCAGAATTCCAGGCCTTGCTGACGGGGCCCAGTCTGAGGTTGTCCCATGAGCTGTGCAGACTCTTGCTAAGGAAATACCTTCCCTGTCACCACCATGCCCTAAAACTGGCCTGTTCTGTCCTGAGCCGTCTTCCTGGAGGCCTCCCAGGGAAGCTCAGCCCCCTCTGCAGCCCCAGCTCATCCAGCCTCCCTACTCCTACCAGCTAGTGCCCTCCATCAGTCCTGGGCATAGACCATCTCTGCTCCCAGCCCATGGGCGCTGGCCCAGGCGGGGCTGGTCTCTGCCTCGCCCCCTCGCCACTTCTCCGTGGCCCTGAGCCTCAGTTCGCTTGCCTGGATAAAGCATCATGATCCCTCTGTCTGACCGACTCGTGGGGCCATGGGGAGGGCCAGGAATGAAGCCTGGGACAGGGCTCAGCCTAGGACCAGAGTAGGTTCTCAGAGTGGGACGGACCAGGGCTCAGTGTGTGACTAGGACCAGGGCTCAGTGCATGACCAGGATCAGGGCTCAGTATGTGACCAGGGTGAGAGTTCACTCTCTGGCTGGAGTCAGCAGTCAGGGCACCCAGTCTGGGTATGTGAACCGCCCCGTCTGACCCTCTTAAGAAGGCTCTCATACATCACATGTGACCCTAAATGGGACATTTCCCGCGACCTCTGTGCCCTGCCCTGTCCCTGCCCTAGGGAGGTTTCTCTTTCAATTGAGGAGTGGCGAGGTGCTTGAGATCCCATCCCAGGCTCCCCCCACCCCTGATGCTTCTCCCTTTGGAGCTGGTGGAGTCTGGGATCCACCAGGCCTAACTGTGGGGGGTCCACAGGCCACTTCCTGCTTATAAGGCCTGTCAGGAGGACAGAGACCAGGCCCGGAAGGTGTTGAGATGGGTGGGAGGGTTCGGGAGTGGTCTGGAGCTCAGGGAGGGGGAGAGAGCCAGGGTGGGGGAGGGTATGTCTTCATTCTGTCAGGATGGCCGCCCATGGTCAGGGTGAGTTTTGATGGCCAGCAACACGGGCCCTGTCTCTCCTGGTCCCCAGCTCCCTGCTGACCTTGGCAAGTCAGTGGCCCTGGGTCTCTGCCTCTGTGAGCGTCATGGTGACTGGGCTTCAGGCACTGCTCTCCCCACCAAGAGACGGACCCCGTGCTCCGGCCCCGCTCCCACCTGCTCTCAGGAAATGAGCCATGCGTGCACACCGAGCGCTGTCCCTCACCCTGCAGTTCGGGCCGTTCTCTGTGGGTCTATGAGTGCCCTGAGTGGCAGGGGGATGGGTGAACAGCTGCTCTATGAGCACCAGTGGACGTCTTAATGACGACGGCGACGGTGGCAGTGATCACTCCAGCACTCCAGGAGCAGCAGCACAAAGCTGCTGGGTCTGAGCTCCTGCCCCACAGGATTCTGCATGGCAGGTGCAGCCACTAGGAATGCATTTGCTGCAAATCAGAGACCTCCCCCTGCAAGGGTGGCTGAGACGAGTGAGGGGAAGCGATGGTCACCACGGGGCAAGGCTGGGGTGGGACCCTCGGGATTCGGGTGCAGCTCATGACCATGAGGCTACCCAGCTCCTCTGCTAATTTGGGACTGGAGGGCCTCTGGGAAGGCAGTGCCGGGGAGACCTGCGGCACCATCAGGACCCTTGGGCAGCAGAATGGACCCTGTCACTGACCCCTGGCTACGAGAGAAGGGAGCTTGGAGCTGATCCAACCTCACAGTCCCCAGAGCTTTAAGCACTAGAATGTTTTGTCCCTACAAGTCACATGTAGACCCCCAGGTGAAACCAACGGGGGGTCTACCCCATAGGCAGTGGGGGAGGGGACTAGAGCCCTCTTTCCTCCTCCTTTGCTCACAGCCATAGCCTCAGGGACCTGAGCAGAGCCCTGGGGCTCCACGGACTCCAGTCAGACCCTGCAGAGCCCGTTCCCAGCCCCCACCCACAGAGGGCCCTGGGCTGCAGGTCGAACTGAGGTCTGTTCGGGTGGGGGAGAAGGTGGGGCTTCCTGGAGGGGAGCGAGCAGAGACCCCCTGGTGAATTGGGGGGAGGGGGCAGGCAGGGCATGGCCGTGGGTGGGGCGGGGGGTGTGGCTCTCTCAGACCACAGGACGGAACCTAGGGTCCTGGCCACCGGCCTGTCCTCTGTCTTCACCAGGCACCTGTATGTGTGGGTGGGGGGGACATTCAGGTAGTTCTAAAACATTCTCCATAGGAGGCGGCTCTTAGAATCTTTTGATCCTTTGATGGCCTCAAATGAGCCCCGTCCACATCCGAGGAGATGTGGACCATGGAAGATCTGCTTTACTTGTCCATCTGACTGTCCGTCCGTCTGTCCTTCTCTGGGACCGGGCAGAGAAAGCTGTCTGGGGGCTGGACATCATTGTTGAGGGTTATTTCTTGGCTGTAACATCCGGGGCGGCTTTTGACTTTTGCCTTTGTACATTCCGGCCTTGTTTGACATCTTTATGATAAGCATGTGCCATTCTATAAACGTAACACATTCCATGTCCTTTTCCTCCTTAAAGAACAGCAGCCCTCCGTCCCCAGCAAAGGGACTGGAGACGGCTGTGCCAGGATGTTGGCAAGGAGCAGTTCTGGGCAGTGGGAAAGCGGGTGACTGTTAATTTCCTCTTTCCACTGCTCTGTATTTGTTATTAATTTACAAAAAATAAAATGTAATTTTCAACACAGACACATCCCCCTGGACAATCATTTTGAGGTCACTTGCGTGTCACCGTTACACCCACGCGCTAGTGATCAGAAATGTGTGGTTTTGATGAAAACTTTCCTTCCCATGAGTGAGTGGGGAGGACTAGTGGTGGGAAACGGGGGCCTGAGGCGCGTGAGCCCCGCAGCCCCGGCTGGTCCCACACAGGCCTTGCGCATCAGCTGGGCTCCTGCTGAGCCTGCGTAGAAGGACCAGCATAGCAGGTGGCGCGGCCCGACTGGATCGGGTCCAGGCTCCTTAATTTACTGATAAGAAACCGAAGCAGAGGCGTGGGAATCACTGAAGTCCCATGAGGGTTCCGGGTGAGGGTTTGGCCTGCTCCTAGTCCAGGTCTGCTCCTGCTGGGAGCTGAGCCATGCGTGTGAGCCCCTCACTCCACATCCAGGCCCATCTGGGCAGGACTGCTGGCCTGGGCATGGGGCAGGCGGTGGCAGGGCCTGGAATGCTGTGCTCAGGGGTTCGGACTCTGTCCTGCAGGCACTGGGGAGCTATGGCAGGTGGCTGAGCAGTGCTGTGGCTGGATAGATTTCTGAGGCTCTGCCTGGGGAATGACCAACTTGCTGTGTCCTCCGACCTGGCAGGGGCACGGTGGGGGTGATAACAGCACGGAGAAGTTAGGTAATGTGCCCAATGCCTCCCCACCCACCAGGGGTGCCACCCCCAGGGCCCCAGCCCCAGGAGCCAGACCCCTGAAGGCTGCAGGGACCCGGCCCTCACACCAGGACCCAGGAAATGATAGCTCAGACACTTGAGATGAGGTCCCTGGACCAACCAGCTGGCACCGGGCAGAGTCAGGACTCAAACCCAGGCTTGCTGACTCCAGCACACAGGACACCCTATGGAGCAAGTGAGAAGCATGACACTACAGCCTAGGTTCTCGGGTAGGATGGAGATAGTCCCTGCCCTGGGAACCTGATCTGATGGAGGAGGCAACAGGAAAATGACTCATCAGCAGGGTGATGGGGACATTTTGGGATGACAGATTTGGGTCCCAACCCTGTCCCCACTGCCTCCTATCTGAGGCAAGTCACTTAGCCGCCCCATGCCTCAGTTTCCCCACCTGCACAATGAGGACACTAATGTTTGGGACTGTGTGCGGAGTCGGCGAGGTAAGGGATGTGTTTCGGGTCTGGCCCACGGCCGAGTGGGGTCAGATGCGGGGCTGTGCCCACGCCAGCTGTGCATCAGAATCACTGGGGAGCTTCAGCCAAATGCAGATGCCTGGGCCAATTGAAGTGGTCTGGGCAGAAGCCTGGGCAGCAGCATTTTGAAAAAGCTCCTCACGTCAGCGATTCTGACGTGAGCCCGTGGTGACCGTTGTGGAGCTGACCTTTGGCTCCTGCTTGCACACTGAACTGCTGGTCGGAGTGGAGGCTGAGCTGTCAGCCGCTGATGTCCCCGCTACCAACCCAGAGACGGCGATCGCTTAGTCATGGCCTGAGCTTAGTCTCGGGTAGACACCATCCGTTCCCGTTCGTTTGTTCGCTCATTCACTCATTCATCCATCCATCCATTCATTCATTCATGAAAAAATGGGCTTTACTTTACCTGCGGCCTTGTAGATAATTACTTTTCCCTCTGTAAACCAAGTCCTGTTTAAATCCCATTTAAATCCCTGCAGCCCGAGCCCCCGCCACCCGCCGGCCTGCTCCTCATCTCCGGCTCAGCAGGTTTGTTTAAGGCCGGCTGACACTTCTCCTGCACAGGCGTGTTTACACTGGGGCTGTCAGCGGAAACTCCAGGTGTGGAGCGGGGCCAAGGGGAGGACAGGGACCATGGGGGCTTTCAGGGCACCCTTTCCACACAGTGTCTCAAGCAGGCCTGTCCCCAGCCCTGTCACTGACCTCACAGGTGAGGCCTCAGAGATCACCCCACAGGCCAGGGGCAGAGGTGAGACCTGAGCCCAGACCTCCAGGTCCCTGCCTGCTAAGAGGAGGGAGCCCAGGGAGGCTTCTTGGAGGAGGGGACATCTGAATGGGTTGTCTGGGAAGACAGGAGCACACCACCGGGCAATGGAGTGCAACGTGTTGCCAGCAGAGAGACTGGCCCGGGGGCTTGAGTGCCGTGGCCGTCCACGGAGGGGTGTGGCCAGAGTGCAGTCAGCATGGACGGGAGTAGCTTCTGGACCCACTGTCTGGGTGCGAATCCTGGCTCTACTGCCCTCTGGCTGTGTGACACTGGGCATGTCACCTAACATGCCCGTGCTGTAGTATCCTCATCTCTCGAGTGAGGGAGTAATTGTATTGACTTCTCAGGCTCATTGGAAGGGTGAAGTACTCTAGAACACAGGTTGGACCCTGGAGCGCCATGCTCAGGGGTTTGGACTCTGCCCTGCAGGCACTGGGGAGCTACGGCAGGTGGCTGAGCAGTGCTGTGGCTGGATGGATTTCTGTCAGTGCCTGGCTCTAAGCTCCTAGGACCTTTCACGCGTGGCTGGGTTGGGGGCGTTTTACACTGCCGCCCTCTGACCAATCACAGACCACCCACGCTCCCTCCTGGCCAGTGATTGGTTTAGGGGTGGGTAAGCCTAGGCGGATTCGGGCCAGTGAGAGGTGACCAGAGGCTTGCTTGTGGGTGCCATGTTCGCTCCTGTCCCTTGACGGAGGCAGCCTTTCTGTGACCATGGGGGCATCTCCCCTGGGAATGAGGGTGCAGATGGATGCACGTGTGGGTCGTTTCCTCGTTCTGGCCATTGTGAACTGTGTTGCTATGTACGTGCGCGTACGAGTTTTTGTTTGAGTCCCTGCTTTCGGTTCTTTTGGGTAGATACTTAGGCACCATGCAATCCCTTCATTACTCTGATTACTCTCTAGTTACTTGTTGCCGCTGTGCCTCCGTTTCCTTGTCTGTGAACACGGGATATCAATAACCACCACCTCAGCGGGTACCGGATACCACCCCGGGCATGTACCCATCTGGGCTTGCTGGCGTCTTTCTGCCACCTGTTTGCTAGTTCACCCTCTCCTCCCTGACATGGCCGTGAGGACGGGCTCTGGGATCGCCTTAGTCCTGGCACAGGCCTGGCATGTAGTAGGTGTTCAGCTGATGCTGAATGAATTCAGAGCTATAATGTGGACTTCACTGTGGAGTTTTGTTTGTAAGAAGAGCCCTGCTGCTAAGAAACGTGAGAAGTTTGGTCGGGCCGGCTGGTTGGCTCAGCTGGTTAGAGCGTGGTGCTGATAACACCAAGGTCCAGGGGTTTGATCCCTGTACAGCCAGCCACCAAAAAAATAAAGAAAAAGTGTGATGGACACCACAATCGGCAGCTCTTCTCTCTCAGCTCGTGCCACCCAAACACTCCCAGGGCTTGGGGATCAGGGTGGGGTGGGCCCCTGGCAGGCAGCCCCCTCCCCAGGTGGGAGCGTGGTGAGGGTGCCCACAGCGAAGCGCTGTGTTTGGACACAAGCGAGTGGGGCTGGACCACGCCGGGCCCCTCCTGTGCCTTGTAAACGCCCTCTGAGGAAAATTCCCCAAAAGGAGTTTGAGATGCTGCTGTGCCCAGGACAGCAGGCTGGCCTCCCCTCCAGCGGGGGAATTCGCTCTCCCATCCACCACTGGAGGAGTCCCCAAGGGGCTTGCTTACCTCCAAGGACGGGGTGCTCACCGCCTCGCCATGATCAGAATCTGCTTTTGTCTGTGCCTAAGTGCTACTAGAAACATGGGAGCCCCTGCCCCCAGCATCCCATTCTGAGCCCACTCATTCCTCACCGCCTTGGCCATCGTGCTGGCTCTGGCCACAGCCTCTCACAGGGTGACCCCGAGCGCATCTTCAACACCCAGGTGGGTGGCTAGGAGCATTGGCCTCGGGGGCCCTGGGTTTGCCTCCAGCTCCTGCATTTCTTTGCTGCTTGGCTTTGGGCAGCTTCCCATCCCTCCCTGAGGCCCAGCTTTCTCCTCTGTTAAAGAGCCTGGTGCTTAAGGCCCTATGCCGTCGGGGGACACCTCACCAGGGTGCTGCACTCCCAGTGGCCCACCCCACCCTGCTTTGCCAGGCTGCCTGCATGTCCCAACCTCTGTGCCATGCAGGTGCTGTTCCTCTGTCTGCGGCACCCTTCCCACTCTTGATGGCCTGTATCATCCTGCCAGCCCCTAGCTAATGCCACTGGACCCTGACAGTCTGTCGCTCCTGGAGGGCAGGGCCCATGGTCTGCCCACATCTGGGGCCCTGTCATCACCTGCAGGTGGGTGACTGGGCGGGGGGCAGGTGTGTGCCCCAGCCAAGGGGAGCCACGTTGACGGTGGCTGCTTCTCCAGACCAGTAGGTTGTTAAAGCAATGTCCACGTGGACTCTCCTGATACATGGTGACACATAATGCAAACTTGCAAACTGTGGGCAGGTCCCATATTGGTGAGGGGTCTGCAGTGTGCACCCTCTGGTTTGGAACATCGTAGATATTTGGGATGTGTCTGGTGCTGAATGCTCGGACACTCCCATGACGGGCAGCTCTCTGCCTTGTTAGGCCATATCTTTAGCAACAGCAGCTCCCTGGCAATGAGGGCTCGTCATCCCCGTGGAGAGAAGTCAGCCCCCCAAGGAGCAGGCCGTGTGACACCCAGCGCTCCCTCCTGACGCTCCAGAGCTGCCCTGGGAGCTGGGGCTCTGGCAGGCCATGCTGCCCCCTCGTGGCCGCCGCCTGCAGGTGCCGAGGCCTCGCTGGCTTGGGTCTGTCTCTCTTCCTGCCACATTCAGCTCAGTCCCTGAGTGCCCACTGCTGGGTCCGGGGCAGATGGGGACAACAAGTGGATCCCACACCCCACGTGCCTCAAGTCAGTGGAGAAGCCAGACGTGCACACAAATGTGGAGGATGAGGCAGCTTCAGGCTTGGGCCCTGTCCCATGGATGGGAAGGTTGGGGACCTTCAGTCACCTTGCTCGGGTTTCCTTGGCCTGGACCTGCCCTGTCTTGGGGAACATCAGCATTGGGGGCTCCACGACCTCAGGGCGGAGCCAGCTGTTTTGTGGCTGCCCTCTGTCCCCACATTCCTGCGGGCCCCCCACCTGTCATTCCCCACCTTGGGGAGCTCACTGTGTGGGATCAGCACATGCCAGGCAGAGGCCCTGGCCTCCTGGTACCCCTGCCAGACACTGCTCTGCTCTCCCAGTCCCGGATCCCCAGGTGGCCGGCCAGCTGCCCCCTGCCCTCTATTGGGTCCACCAGCACCCTCTACACTGTCCCACCTGCTCTGCTCCCCAGACTGCCCCGAGCTCCTGCCTTCCAGATGTGCCCCCCACTCCAGGCATCATCCACGGAGGGGAACAGGTAGGGACAGGCCCCAGTCGCCAGGACCCTCTCTTGTTCCCCTAACCCTGCCCATCTCCATCCTCCTGCCCTTTGCTCACTCTCCTCCCCTCCGCTGTCCCTCAGTCCCCCTTCTCCTCCGCTCTCCATTCTCTTCCTCCCCAGTTCAGGGACCTTGTTTAATCCAGGGAGAGCAGGAGAAAAATACCTAATCACACACTCTTTTTTTTGTTTGGCCTTCTCGCAAATTCTCCAAACTGTTCTTGGACTGAGGATTGGGAGCTTCAACATCCGTAATAGGGTTGTTTTCCTGGTTTGGCTGTGGGCCTGGTGGCCTCGCCAGGTTCTAAGAGGGTCCCCAGGAAAGTGAGGGGACAGGGGTAAAACCCCTCCATCAATACCCCTGCCCACAGATACACACACGGGGGGTGCAGGGGGCCTGGGGAGGGAAGGCAGATGCAAGTGCAGGTGCTCCGCCCCCCCCAAGGGCCAAGGGGTGCAGGGGAGAGGAGGCTTCTGAACCTGGGTGGGCGAGGAGGGAGGCCAGGTGGAAGGCAACTCCCCACTCTCCCTTCCTGACAGTTGGGGTGCCCCCACCTCGGTCACGGATGCCCTAAAAGCTCTGGGGGGGCCTTCCCCTCTGCAGACCTAGGTCTTCCACAATGAGGGGTAAGCTTGCGGAGACACAGCTGGTGGTCCTCCTGTGGGACTGCCACCTGTCACTCCCAAGTTGCCTGTGGACCTGGCTGAACCCTCCTTCCCCTGGGCCTTGCACTCCCTGCCCCCATGTGGTTTCTCTTGGACAGGCTCTAACCCCCACTCACCCTGCAGGATCCAGTGCAAGTGCCCGCTCCCCTGGGAGCCTCCTGGCCCTCCCCTAGCGTGACCTCCCTTCCTCCTTTCCACAGGCATTGTACCCCACCTTCCATGAGGGGTGTGACAACCCTGTCAATGCTCACCATGGCCCCCAGCTCATGCACTGCACCTGGGGAGGGCTCTCGGTACTGTCTGCTCTAGGTCTCAGTCTCTGGGCAGGCCAGGCAGGGCAGCACTTAGGGACAGGCTGTCCCTACAGTGGTGGGGGTGAGAGAACAGGCCCTCCCTGGCTGACATTTGGGGGTGGGGTCTTGACATTCAGGAGCCTTGGGTACCCAGAAGGCCTCTTCTAGGGTCATGGTCTCTGTGGATGGAAGTGTGGGGAGTGGTGGCTGGGCTGGCTCTCTGCCACCCACTAGCAGCCAGGCCTGCTCTGAGAGGCCCTGTGCCCCCTGCCACCCTTGGGGTCAGGCCTGTTCCTGGCACCCCAAGCAAGACCCTGCTTTTGGGACAGACAGGGAATACAGTTCTGTACCTGTCCCCGCCCACTGCCCACTTTAGGCCAGCACTGCTGGATGCTGGTCTGGGTGGGCTCTGTCTTGTTGGGCCCACAGGAGGGGACACAGGCACTCAGGCACATAGAGGCCCCTTTTTGGCTGTGCCGCATATGTTAAATCACCAGTCAAGTCATTAACACATTCAGCCTCAAAGGACTGGGATAAGGGCCCTGCCCAGGTCTGTGCAGAGGGTCAATGGCCATGGGTGGGCACTTGCAGTGGTGGCATGCCCCATTCTGGTGCCACACCTGCCAGTCCCATCTTCCCTTGCCAGAGTGGTCCAGGTGGGGGTGGTGGCAAGGGGCCACAGCTGCATGTGTGGCTTTGCCTCTTTGTGCCTGGATGTCCTTGTCCTGACTGGAATGGTCATAGGGACCATGCACTGGCACTTCTCACTGTCATCTCCCTTGAGTCCCAGCATATGCGGAGACCAGGACTGGGTGGGGGCCCACAGGCAGGACAGGCTGCATAATTTCAGGGCCCAGCGCCAAATGAAAGTGTATCTCTTGTTTAAAAATACTTAGCATTGCCCGATGGGGACAGTGGAGCGCTAAAAGCAGCCCGGGACAGGGGCCATGTAGCCAGCCCTGCCCACAGGCACCACCAGGGGGCGCCCATGCGGTGTGTCTGATGCCTGGTCCCCAGGCTGGGCCCAGAGCTTCCCACCCAAAGCCTTCCCGCCACAGCCCACCAGGAGGCGTCTTCACTGGAGGGAGCACTGGTCGACAGGGTCCTCTGGGAGCTGGGGTCACCTAGTGCAGAGTCAGGTGCCAGACAGGTCCAGCAGAGTTGGGTGGGGGACACACTCAGCCATGAACAGCCTCAAGGAGGCCCTGTCATCCCCTTGAGACACCCCAACTCTAGCCTGGGACTGGAGCACCCTGACCTCAGGGTCCCTGCTGACTGCTCCTGCCGTCCTCCCACCAAGAGGCCTTCCTCATCTGCTGAGTGCCAGCCTTTCCTCCACGTTGAACACCTGGACCATCACCCCCACCCCAGCCTTTGCATATGCAGGAGGTCTTTCCCGAATCCTCACCTGCCTAAGCTCTGCTTGGCCTGTTGGCCTCTGCTCAAAAGCAGACCCTGGGCCCTGCTTCCCCAAGCCCTAGCCCTGCAGGCCCTCCCAGGGAGCTCCCAACCGTGGTAGCTAGTGAGCTGTCTGGGTGGGCTCCCTGGCCCCAACATGCCTGGTACAAGAGCTCAATAAATGTCTGTCAAATGCCTGGGGCAGTGGGAGCCAGGAGAGTTTTAAGCCAGCAGAGGGTGACGTGGCTGGAACTTCCAGGTTTAGATGGGCCCCACCCCCCTGCAGGGACTCCAGCTCAGAAGACCCCTGAACTCCCACATCCTACTCCACTGGCAGTCTCAGAAGTCTAGGCTCAAGCAGTGTCCGGCCCTTCCCTGGGAGGGAAGTCTCCTTGATGTCCCCCCGGGACTAGAGCTCATCCTGCAGCTGCCCTCACCTCCCGGTCACAGCCGGCGCAGGTTGCAAGAACTGCCCTGCCCCTCCCACACTGAATCAGGGCTGGCCTGTGTGACAGGAAACAGTGAGGTGGCGCTGTGTAACTTCTGAGGCTGGATTACACGGGCAGTGCAGCTTCCGCCCTGCTCTCCCAGTCGTTCCCCCTGGGGAAGCTGGCCCTGCGTCGTGAGGACACCTGAGTGGCCCTACAGAGGGGAGCTCCTGAGGAAGGCACCAAGGCCACAGCCAATACCCTGCACCAATGGCCAGCGTGACTGTGAGCCAGCTTGGAAGTGAATCCCCAGCCCCGGGTGGGCCTTCGGATGACTGCAGCCCTGCCGTCTGAAAGCATCTCTGAAACCAGAGCCAGACCAACCCAGCTTGGTCACCTGGGATTCCTGATCACAGACATACAGAGGACCAGTGAGTACTGCCGTCCTATGCCTCCGAGCCTGTCAGCATAAACGCACACCTAATACACAAATCGCATCAGCTCATTGTCACAGTAACATGGTCGCGTTACTGAAAATTTAGGAATAAGGGAAATGAAAGCCTGAGATGGGGACTTGGGTACAGGTGGCTGATTTGAATGGGCCCAGGTGAGGGAGCCGACACACAGCTGTACCATCCAGGTCCTGGAAAGTGTGCTGGATGCTCCAGGATGTCACCTGCAGGATGGAAGGCTGGGCTGTGCAGCCAATCCTTTCCTGCACTGGCGAGGGCTGGCCCGGTGCCCATTGCTCTGTCCTTCAGGAGTCGGTGCACACTGGAGATGGGCACTGTTGGGGTAAGGGGTGTCTGAGCTTGCTCAGAATGGGCCACTGCTGCTGTGGCTGAAATCGGGGAGCTGAGGGGATGTGACACGGCTGCCAGAATGACCCTGTGTTTATTCTTATTCTGTCTGTATACTCCTGTGCGGGCTTTTGTTTTTACCTGAGTTAGCATTAAGGGACAAGCTCTTTCTTCTTTTGCTCAGGTTTGACCCTCAGGGCTTGACGAGGACTCTGAAAGGATTGCCACAACAAATGTCTACTGAACACTTGCTCTGCGTCAGGCAGGAGCTACCGATCACTTGACAAGCACCATCTTATTAGGTATTCTCAATAGCCCTGAGTCTGGAAGTGTTGTTATGGCCTCACTTGGAGACAGGGGAACTGAGGCAAGGTGGGGTTAAAGTGTGCGGCCAGCGAGAGGGGCTCAAAAGCTGCTGCGGGCGCCATTGGCCCATTCACTGCCCTCTGTGGCTGGATGCCGGTCCCCCAGGTGGGCCCCTACTTTGTGGTCCTGCTGTGTCTGGGGCCAGGCATGCAGGGCTGGAGGAGGCTTTCTGGGAAATCCACTTAGCACTGACCTTGTCTTTGTCCTCCTGGGAGTTAATCTGCTAATCCTGCCTGCCCAGTGGGCCCCATGGCTGTCTGGAGCCTCTGGCATCCTCCGCCCCGGCTGGGGGCCACCTCTTGGCCATATTTCCAGGATTGGAGGATCCAGTGACTGCGAGTAGGTGGAGGGGGATCCCTTCAGTGGAACATTCCATAATCCCAGGGAGGATTTTGGAGTCTGGAATTCAGGAGACCAGGCCTGGATTCTGACTCTGCTATTTCCTCGCTCAGCCATCACCTTTGTAGCCCCCGTTTTCTCCTCTGTAAAACAAGATCCTCCCGAGCCAAGACTTCCTGCAATGAGACCATATGATTCTTCTTCCCTCCCCCTCCCGCCCTGCGCAGTTGTGCGGGCTCTGGCTTCACCAGACCCGCGTTCGAATCTTGACTCTGCCTTTGCTGAGCTGCTGTTTCCTAGTCTGTAGAATAGGGGTGGCCGTGCCTCCTATGCAGGGCATGGCGTGGACTTGGTGGGATGCAGGAGTGAGTCCCTCCCACATGGCCAGCATTCAGCTAATGTCTGAGGAATGCAACTGAATACAGCAATTCTGCTCCTTTGCTCCCAACTCCCCACTGAACACCAGGAACATGGAGAAGAAAGAGACTCCAGCCTTTTGGAGCTCATACCCCATGCCAGCCCCACTGCCCCCAGCAAAGGTGGCTGGGATAAAAACCTCTCCGAGATTTTGGGCAGGAGAGGAGGGAAAGAGCATGAAGCATGTAAGGGGTAGAGGTGCTACTCAGACTAGATTAAATAAAGATGTTTAAAAAATTAATAATTAAAATGGACCCACAAGTCCCACATAAAATGGGAAATAAGCTACTTTAATAGGCGCCGAACTCCCTGACAGTGGAAGTGTTTAGGTGGTGGTTTTCATTTTCCTAGGACCCCAGAGCTGGAATGACCCCGGATGTCGCCCTAACCTTCCTGTGGATCTCTGCTTGAACACACCGAGAACAAGGAACCTTGGTTGTGTGGCTCAACGTGGGAGCCCAGGACCAGCTCTAACCTCAACGTGCGGGGTAATCTCTGGAAGTTGCTTACCTTCCCTGCGCCTCATCTGCAAAATGGGGAGAACAGCAGCCCTTACATCATGGGGCTGTGTGAAGGACAAACAGGCTGATGAGCTGAGATCTGAACCCAGGTCTGCAAGGCTCTGCCCTCTAAGCCAGCTCCCGCCCCCACCCTGCTGTCTCTTGGAGGGGCATGGGGGCCTCTGGGCACCGTCTGCCCACCCACCTGCCCATGATTTAGCTCGCACATGCTGTGTGCCAGGTGCTGGTTTAGGTGCTGGGGACAAGCCAGACGAGGTTCCTCGTCTGGACCATGATCTGTGTTGTCTGTAACTGCTTGGGGGTAGTTTCTGGCAGAGTTGAGAGCACAGGGGGGTTGAGTTGAGCTCTCAGGGGAGGCTGCAGCTGATAGGTGCCATGTGACAGGACCGATGGAGCCACTGGGACAGTCTGAGGCCAGAGTTTCCAGGCAGAAGGAACAGCAAGCACAAGGCCCTAAGGTGGGAAGGGGCCTGTCGTGTGGGAAGAACAGCTGGCAGGTGCATGAGGCTGCGGCAGCCAGGTGGCAAGTGGCGGGAGCCCAGTCAGGTGGCCTTGGCACAGCGTAAGGTCTCTGGCCTTCACCAGCAAGGTGGTGCCCTGTAGCGGTCTGCACAGTGGAGGGTGGGCTCTCATTCCTGCTTTCCAGGGGCCCATCTACGAAATGGGCAGAGCAGTAGTCCTTACATCGTGGGGGGGCCGTGTGAAGACTAAATAGGCTGATGAGCTGATGGCTGGGAGGGGAAGTGGACGCAGGACCAGAGCAGCTGGGCATTTGGCTGGGCCGAGGGTCCGGGGACTGGCATGGGGGACAGGGCTGGGTGGGTGAGGCCCCCTGGGAGACCCCGGCCTGTTTTCAGGCTTGCGTCTCTGGTCCCCTTCTGTCCTGGGCCTCCTGCATCCACCACCCCACTGATCTGTCCACTGAGCTGCAAGCCTCTCTAGGAAGGGCTGATCCTCCTCAGTCCCAAGGGAGCAATGAAATGTCCCCAGGGGCTGGCTGGTGGCCGAAATGCTACCCTCGCCTGGGGGCCCATGTGGCATGGAGGCAGGTCCCGTCTCCCTGGCCTCGCTTCCCTTCCGGACAGCGTCATGCGTGGGCTGGCCCTTGGAGCCCCGGCTCCCAGCGGGCACACCATCCTCCCTGACAGCCACCTCCTGGGACCCCGCTTCACAGAGGGCCGGGGACCCGAGGCCTGCTCGGACCCCACGACGGCGGCCGGGCGGCTGCTGAGCCCTCCGGTGGGCGTGAGACTCAGCCCCAGTCGAGGCACGGCGACACCCGGCCCCCCCGGGAGCTCCGCGCACCGCCGGCCGCCGCCCACGCGCGCTCTCCACCCTCACTCGGGGCTCAGAGGCGCCCGGCCGGCCCGCCACAGGGTCAGGGCCCAGCCCCGGCTCCGCCGCCGCGGCCGCCGTCACCTCCCCCGCGCGTGGAGCGCCCGGGCGCGCGGCCGCGGGCCTGAGCCGCGTTCCCATTGGGCCGCGCCGCCACGTGACCGGCGGGCCGCGCGCGCGCCCCGAGCCCCCCGCCCGTCGTGCCGGCGCCGCACCGCCAGGTCAGTCTCCTCCGCGCGCGCTCGGGGCGGGGCCGCGCTTTGCTCCCGCGCGCGGGGGCTGTGAGCGCGAGCCCGCCGCCCGCTCCGGGGCCGCGCAGGCGGGAGGGCCGGCCGGCCTCCCCGGCGACCCGGGACCCTCCGCTCGGCGGCCGCTCCCGCGTGAGCGCGGGCTGGTGGCTGCCACGTGCAGGCTCTGAGCTCCGGGGAGGCCGGGCTCGGGGACGCAGCCCGCCGTTTCCCCCATGTGAGCAGCGGGACAGCCCAGGCTGGAACGAGGTGACCCGCTCCCGTTGCTGAGGGTGTGGAACACCCCCCACCCTGAGTCCATCCTCCCCAGGGCCGCGCCCAGCGTCTGACTCTGTCCGCATTCACTGCTCAGTTTCCTCATCTGCACAGTTTGGGGGGACAGAGCTCCTCGGGCTTCCCTGCCCCCGGGTAGGACGTGGATGGCAGTGAATGACATGCGGAGGCCAGCTCCAGGTCCCAGTACCCAGCTGCAGAACCAGGTCAGCCGCCTTGTCCCAGGTGCTGCAGGGATTAGACAGATGACTCCTGACATGCCTACGGGACTCCTGGGCAGCTGGCGGCCAGCAGGGCTGGGGTGGCCTGCTTAGCTCCAAGCCCAGCAAAGTGGCTGTCGGCCTGGCCTGGTGCTTCCCGGGGGGAGCATGGTGACCCTGCAGGCTGGAGCCTGGTTACTGAGGTGAGGCTCCGGTCCCTCTGGGGAAGTGGGAGTGAGGGCAGCCCAGGGTCCAGACCAGCTGGTCACAGTTGCCGGGGTGCCCCAAGCCGTGGCAGTTAGACGTGTGCCGCACCTCCTCGCCCTGCCTGCAGGCTCTGGAGTCAGTTCCGCACATGATGGTGGGGGCTGGCATCACATCAGTGCAGTGTGGGGCGCCACAGACCAGCTGCAGGTCACTGGACACGGTGCGTGAGGCCCCTTGACAGCTCTGTGCTGGCCGTGCTTCACAGGCCTCCCCAAATCCTGCCACAAGGTTATTCACCCCATGTCTCAGATGATGAGACTGAGGCCCAGAGACCTGGAGTCAGGTCCGGGCCCTCAGCCTGCAGGCCTACTCAGAGCCTTGGTTTTCGCATCTGTGAAGTTGGTGTGGGTTGGCCCCCTGCAGGCTGCTGTGAGGAGTAAATGGGAGAGGCACCAGGTGAGGCAGGCAGTGGGGGCTTCCTCACCACCACCCCCGTCACTCTGGCTACAGGTATTAAGGGGGAGAGGCTCCTCTGACCGTACAGGAATTCCTGGGCTGTCCCCAAATGCTGCCTCGGGAGCTGGGCACCCCCAACATCCCCAGTGTGTTTGCCAAGCACTCTGTGCCAGGTCTGGTGCTGGACGTGGAGGTGGGCGATGGCTGGTGGGGTAGGGCAGTTGGTGGTCAGGGCCCCCCCAAGGCAGTCAGGGTGATGGGAGAGGATGCAGGTGGTGCAGAGTTGAACCCTCCTTGGCTCACTCGCCTCCTCCAAGACGTCTTCCTTGACCCCACTGGAATGAGGCCAGGGGCCATAGCTGGTCCCCTCTGACTCCAGAACTTGGCTGAGGGTGGCCGGCTGTGCAAAGTCAGTGGCGTGGGTGTGGTAGGCAGGAGAACAGCCGGGTGGGTGGGCTTCTTTCTCAGATGAGTGGGCAGTTTGGACGGCGAGGGGGCTTGAAGTCACCATGAATGGGTGGGCATGCTGGTAAATGCTGAGCAGAACCCTGGCTATAGCATTAGCCAGTGTCTGTGGTGGAAACATGCCCAAGCTACCAACTTGACCTCACTGCCCATGGAGTTGGGGAGAGGTAGCATGAGCTGGTGTGAGCTGGCATGAGCCCTTCTTGCTCACCACCAGGTTGTCAGGGTGTCAGCAGGTGCACAGGGCCTGCACACACGACCTCCTTGGGGAGTCATGTTCACATGTGGACGATGCAGCCTGGGGAGGCCCCTCCCTGGGTGGCAGGCACTGGTGAAAGGGTGGGTTAAATGGAAAGGGTACAGGGCTGCTGTCCGGGTGGCATTTGGCCAGAGGGGCAGAGCCGGGAGCTTCTGGGGCTGGGCTGGCGAAGAGCAGTGATTATTTCCCCAAGACCTTGGGCTTGCTTTTGCTCCCCCAAACCTGACTGCAGGCTGTACCCAGATGATGTACTGCGGTTCTTGTCTCTGGCCGGTGCTGCACTGTGCCCTCTATCTGGGATGCCCTCCCGCCAGCTGTCTGCTGAGCCACCTCCTACAGGACACCTTCCCAGACCACCCCAGGGCACTTTGGTAGCTGCCCCACCTCAAGCCCTGCTTTGTGTCTCTCCACTTCCACCCCCACCACCCTTGCTGCTACCTGCTTCCTCTGGTCGCCGGCACCACTCGTAGCCTGCCATGGCCTTTCCCAGTGCCTGCAGGTGCAGCAGGGTGAAGCTGTCCTAGGGACAGGAGGGCCTGGGTTCTGAGTGTCTTGCCTGGTCCATAATACCTTGCTTCTCAGTTCCCACACCTGTGAAATGATAGGTCTACCTGGCAGGATAGGTGTCACATGGGTGAAAGCCAACCTGGCACTGGGGGACGTGCAGGAGCACCCAGCAGGAGCCTGGCCGGGGTCCCAGGGCTGATGAGTCCTGCCCTTCCCATACTGTCAGAGTTCGGGTGGGGTGGATGCCGGCCGCAGCTGGAGGTACTGCATTCTGGACAGGGCTGTGGTGAGGGGGGAGTCATGGCCAAGCCAGTGCATGCCTAGTGACCCCGGGAGCTCAGTGGACTGAGGTATGGGGGCTGCGGGACACCTGTTCAGAGCTGCCCATTGGATGGGTCTTGTGCTGGCTGGGTGGTTTGGGTTGAAGGACACTTGCTTTGCGTGGACCCTGAGGGGAGGCGGGGGTCCTGGTAGCCAGGACCCTGTGGCTGAGAGCTGCAGTCTGCAGCGGAGTGGGGTGAGGTGCTGCAGGCACAGGCCATGCTGGTGTGGGGAGGGGACTGTGGGAGGCTGCAGAGACTGAGGTCTCAGTAGGGGCTCACCAGCATGGGGGCGTGTGCACCTTCCGACCATGGTGCCTCCAGTCAAGACCCTGCGAACCTCGCTTTATCCCCTTAGAGCTGGACCAAGGCTGTTGTGCAAAAGACAATTCAGAGAAGAGCAGAGCTGCTCCTCCCCACTGGGGGGTGTAGCCCTGGTGCCCCCTGAAACTGCCATTCCTCCAGCAGGCTTTGCTCACACCGTCTCAGTGCCTCAGTGGCAGTCTCCAGAGGCCGAGGCAGAATGAGGCTCCACTGACCAGCTGGTGTGACCACGTGGCTCAGGGTTGAGCCCTCCCATGAGGGTGGCACTCAGGTATTACTTTCCTCCAGAAGGATTAGAGAAGGGCACTGGGGGGTTCCCCCTCCCCCGACCCAGAGCACCTGTGCCCTCCTGCTGCCCACCCTGGCTCCCCTCCAGGCATTTGCCGAGATCTGGCATGCCCCTGTGCCAGGGCTCGTGTTCTGGAAGGAGCTGAGGAAGTGCAGTGTACTATTGCTGCTGCCACACGGGCCATCACGGCTGGGCACGGGAGGGGCTGCCTCCCCTCGCCCACCCTGGCTGGGCCCTGTCCCAGACCCCAGCCTGCCACTGTCCCTGAGGAAGCAGGCCTGAGCCATCCACGGCATAAACGGGTGCTGCGTGAAGGCAGGGGTCCTCAGCAGGGCCTGGTGACTGCAGCACAATCAGAAGTGGCCCTGTTACCTGGGCTGTGACCCCAGTTAACTCACATGTAGCACTTGACGCCTTTTAACTCACTTAATCCTCCACGTAAGGATTGATCCCCTAGGGTAAGCATGAACTTCACCATCCTGTCTTACAGCTAGG
Organism: Cynocephalus volans; assembly: GCF_027409185.1. Taxonomy (NCBI): domain Eukaryota; kingdom Metazoa; phylum Chordata; class Mammalia; order Dermoptera; family Cynocephalidae; genus Cynocephalus; species Cynocephalus volans. The sequence continues at coordinate 93,706,478 of NC_084474.1, forward strand.
AAGGGCTCTAGGGGTAAAGTGACGTGCGCACTGTCACTCTGCCGGGAGAAGAGCTGAGGGGATTCGAACGCTGGCCATCTGGGTCTGGGGTCCATGCCCATCACCATGGCACCATGCCCCCTTTTTGGGGAAGGGTCAGTGAATGGGCCAGGGGGTTCTCATCATCTGGGCATGGTCCTTGGTGGGGTGGGCAGCACTTGGGCCACCAGGTGCTGTGGGGGCTGGCTCAAAGCAGCTGGTCTGATGCGCCTTCCTCATGGAACTGGCAGAACTTGAGTGTCAACCGTATGCTGGCCCATCCCCTGCGGAGCCAGCAGTCAAGTGGAGGCAGAGGCCCCTCAGCTCTGTGCTCGCAGGATAGGGATAAGGATCACTTCTGCTGACGAAGGGGCCGGGAGGGAGTGGAGTAGGGTAGGGGGCTGGAGGGTGGTAGGGAGGGTGGTCCTGGGAGGGGCTGGCTTGGCTGTGCCAGTGTGCGCATGTCACCCTCTGAGCCTCAGCGTCCTCTACTCTCACTTGGGACAGTGAGATGCATAAATGATGGGGCTGGGCATGCTGGGCTGGTGAACTGAGGCTTGTGTCCTGAGTCCCCTGTGCCAGCCGGGGTTCCAGGCTCTGAGGAGCCAGGGAACAGACTGGGCTGTGCCCTCAGGGGCCCTGCCTTCTAGTGCCGCGCATTTGGGTGGATGGGTGGGCGGGCTGCTGGACCGCCAGGCTGGCCGGGGGGCCCAGAGCTCAGCCTCTCCAGCCCTGCCCTTTTCCTGGCATGGAAGGACTGAAGGCTCCAGGGACGAACGCAGGTCTGTTACTGCTGGACATAGGGCCACAGTCTTCTGTTGTCACAACTCTGGGAGCCAGGGTGATAGCTCCGTGTTCTAGGTGGGAAACCAGGGCTCAGGAGGTGATTGTCAGAGTGTGTCAAGCGCTTGCTGTGTGTCAGGCCCCTTCCCGACCCTGTTCTGGCTGGTCCCTGTGACAACTGTCTGTTGTACAGTGAGAAGCCCCGTCACTTCCTGAAGTCTGCGCCTCCAGATAGTGTGGCTCTGGAGAGAGATCCCAGTGACCCCAGCCCTCTGGGCAGCCTGGGGAGTGTTCCCCAGGGGGTAAACTGCAAGGCCTGTTGCGGGTTGGGGTTGGGTGGGAGGGGGCAAGGGTGCTGTCGGGAAGTGCCTCCCCCATGCCCAGTTCCTGCCACAAACACGTTATGGTGACTGCTTGGCTGCCTGGTCTCCCTGGCCTGGCTTGGCCTGGGGCCTGCCCTGCCCCTGCCCAGGCCTCAGCTGGGAGCCCAGGGAATCAGAAGTGAAGCTGAGGCTCATGTCCCCTGTGGACCCTTGCAGGGCAGGTGGTGGGGTGGGCCTTTGGCATGTGGACGCCTGCCTCAGGGCCTGAGCGTCTCAGTGGGCGCGGAGCCCAGCTCCACCCTCTTTGCGACCAGCGTTCTCGTCTCTAAAAGGCAGTGATCCTTCAGGGTGGCTGGCGTGAGGTTCTGTCGTCCTTGTCTGTCGGAGCTGGAAGGGAGTTTAGGAAAAAGTCCAAAAATCGAGCCTGGGGCAGGCATTGCTCCTCCCGCTGACCTGGGTTTTAGGCCTTGGCCCCACTAACCCCATCTCTGTCCTGAGTATGCCAGGCTCCTGCCTTTATTATGTGCTTACTGTTTGCCGGGCTGAACTTGACTGAGTCTTGGATGGGATGGTCAGTGAGGGCTGAGCAGGGAAGGAGAGGGCCTGCCTGGAGGTGCCAGGGATCCCTGGTGCTGGAGGATGTGCTCAGAGCCAGGTGGGGTTGGGGGCGGCAGAGAAGAGGGCCACTGTGTCTGTAGCAGGTGCTCAGGAATGGCTGGATGGGAGGCTGAGTCAGGGTCTGGAAGGCAGTCAGGGCCCAGGTCTCCTGCTGGGTGACCCTGGGGTGGGCACCAACAGGTCGCTGTTCTGCATTTGCAAATGAGAGGCTGGACCAGATCGGTGGCTGTAAAATGGGGAATACCCCATCCCTTGGTGCTGTTTGTGGTGCCTGCCCCCAGGAGATTCTGACACGCATAGGAGCCACCATTACTGAGGTGGGAGGTGGGGAACTCCCATACTGCAGCATGTTGTGGTTCGATTCCTTGACTCAGATTCTGGGGGTGGGTGGCAGGAGCCATGAAATGTTCTAGAACAGGGGTGGGGGGATGGGGCAGACCTGTGGGGATCTGATTTCCCAGGGGTATGGTTCTAGAAATGGTGGATCAGGAGGAAGGCTCAAACCCCTGGGGCCTGGGGGGTCTGGATTCATGGCTGGGGGCCCATGTGCTAGAACAGGCTTCTAAGGTGAGGAGGTCGGGTGAGGGTGCTGAGGGCCCAGCTGGGGGGATCTTGCATCAGTCTCCCCAATGTGCAGGCCTGAGCTGCCCGGGGACTCTTTCGTGGATAAGTCATTGTCTGGGGGCTCTTCTCTGGGGTCTCAGTTTCCTCTTCTGCAGGATGGGAGCTTGGACTCAACGTCTCCAGCTCCTGCATCCCCCCCAGCCCCTCCTGGGAGCTGCTGGAGCCTGTTCCCACGGCCTCAGCCTCACTCGGCACAGAGACCCCAAAGCCAGGGCTGGGCCAGCTGTTGGAGGCGACGGGTGGCCCTGCCCCATCCCCTTCCCATGGGACCGCACTCCCAGCCGTACTTCTGGCCGTGGGGCCCTCCTGTGACTCAGGCTTCCTGGAAGAGGCTCGGGAGGGTTTGGAGGATTCCCCACCACCCCGCTCACTGCCTCACGTCCCCATCAGTTCCCCTGCTGCTGCACATGGTAGCTTTACCTGCCTGTCCACTCTGCCCCCACCCCCCAGAGACGCCTCCTCTTCCTCCTGCACCCCTACCCTGGCATCGTCTGCTGGTGCCTAGAACGCTGGCCCCCTCCTCTGTCCCCTGTGTGGGCCTGGGGCCCCTGCCAAGGCAAACATTTTCTCTCCTTTAATCTCCCCGTCCGGGGTCAGCTGCTGAGGTCCTTCCTCCCGGGCTTTGCTTCTCTCTGGCCGGCTGCCCAGAGGCCCATCTGCTGGGAATTGCCATGCCTAGCTCAGGGGCTGCCTGGGGGTGCCCGGGGCTCCCGGCTACCCCTCCTCATGGTGACCTCCCTGTCCCCTCCCAGGACCCTAGGGAGTCACAAGTCCTTCCCCCCCAGCTCTGCCAGGCCTCTGGGTGAACTTAGGCCTGCCCCTGCCCTTCCTGGGCCTCAGTTTTTTTATCTGGAGAATGGCGAGCTTGGAGGAGACCACCGGACCCCGTAGCAGACGGGGTCGGGATCTGGACAAAAGCCTGGAGCCTTAGTGGCTAAACCCCAGCCACCTGAGCCAGCCTGCCTGCTTCCTATCCTGCAACTGCCAGGACGAACCTGATCACACCCTTTCCTCTCTCCCAGGCCCGCGACCTCAGGAAGTGCCCTCTGTGGGTGCCTCAGTTTCTGAATCTGGTTGTGCCCTTGGGGCTGGGCTGGGAGGGGCTCACGTGGGGGAGGGGCGACCTTCACACAATGCTCCAAACACGTAGTTCTTGTTTTAATCGCAGATTTGGAGATGTTCCTTGCACAAATTCAAACAGCCCAGGAAATACACAACTGTGGGCTCTGGGCTTCTGTGCCTGTGCCTGCATGTGCTGTTCTGCATCTCACCTGAAATTTCCCTTGGTGTTGATCGTAGGCTGATGGCACCCTTGAGTCCTTGTCCCTAGGTCTGCATGGACTCTTGTTTATTAACCAGCCACCCTCCATCCTCCATGATGGGCTCTAATAAATGAGGACTTGGACAGCCAGGGACATGCATCTGGGTGCCCGGGAGAGTCTCTTGGTCCCGTTGGCAGAACCTTGGGCTTGTAGGAGCCATCATCATCTTTCTGGAATGTGTGTCCCACGACTTTGAGGTTGTGGTGGGGCAGGAAGGGAACCCCCTTGCTGGGCATCAGGAGGTGACATCACGGTATGGAGGGAGGGTGCATGAAGCTTCAGGAAGGGGTGAGCTTGGTGAAGGCCGGCTCCTCCCAGGGGCTCAGGACCTGATGGGACAGCGTCACTCATGATGGCACTGTCCTGAGTCTCTTCTGGGCCTTCAGTGGGAACCTGCTGTTTAATCCTCAGGGTAACCTGGTGGCAGCTGCTGTCGCCATTTCCCAGGTGGGGAAGCTGGTGTCTGAGGCTGGCAGCCTGCTCAGGTGGCACTGTTGCGAAGTGGCAGTTCTGGGACGGAAGGCAGGTGTGTTGATGCCTGCACATCTGCAGGTCGTGTCCTTGCAGAGTGGTCTGGTGTCAGTCTGTGCCCCCTCATTTATCGATGAGGCCAGAGAGAGAAGAGGCTCCAGGTGTGGGTGTGGGAGGACCCGATCCCCAGGCAGCAACTGGATCATGGCCTCTCCAGAGATGAAATGGGTCCTGCTGCCGCCCTCTGGTGTAAACTGCCTGTCTGTGCCTCAGTTTCCCCCTCTGTGAATGTGGGTGTGCATTCTCTCTGGGGATATTGGGAGGCTTAAGAGGGGGCAGGGGGCCCATCTGTAGTGGGCTCTGTGCTGGTGGACTATGCAGGCCTTCCCTGCTCCCATCCACCCCTTGGTGGCCTCCGCTGGGCCGGGCGTTCCCACGGCTGCCCAGCCGCAGGAAGCCATCTGGAGGCCTTGTTTACCCCTCCCTCACACCTCCCTGGCAGGAAGTCACCGGAAGGGCTGTCCCGAGGGGCCTCCAGGCTTGTGAGGACAGCCAGCGGCTCAGGGGTCTGTTCTGTGGAGTCCCTCGGTAGAGTGTGGGGGCAGGGAGCTCAGAGACCAGAGCCAGGAGGAGCTGGGCGCTCCAGGGGCCGCTGTGGCACGTGGGCTGGGGTGTGGACGGAACCATTCATTGAACTTCCATCTGTCCATCCACCCAGTCAACTACCCCTCCCTGCCATGGGCCCCAGACAAGCCCAGCAGGGCCCTGGTCCAAGAGGCCCACAGTCTTGGACACGGGTGAGGCCACTCTGGTTTCAGCCCAGGTGGTCTGTGAGATGTCAGGGAGGCGTGGGGTCCTAGGAGCCAGAAGACGGGCCTCTGGCACCACACAGATCACCATGGGTGGGGGCTGAGTCAAAGAAGTGGTGCCTAGGAGGGGAGAGTTGGGGAGAGGGCCGCAGGCAGAGGGCACAGCCTCTGGGAAGGGGAGAGGCTACCAGGCTCAGAGGTGGGGGTGGTGGGTGAGGTGGAGAGGTGGGCAGGCCCAGCCCAGCAAGATCTTAAATGGTGCCAGGAGAGGTGGTGGTAGCCCTGCAGACCCCTCTCCACCACCTCCTCTGGCCCTCCGGCCCCTCCCCTAGGGCCCCCCAGATCAGCCCACAGGTCTTGATGTGCCTGGAGCAGGCTCAGGGGCCTGGGCTTCCACCCTTGGGATGTGTCCAGCTTCCCTGGTATTTGTGGCAGCTCAGTGTCCACTCCCTGGCCTGAGTGTGGCCAACGGGGCCTGGGGATTGTTCCCACGGACACTGCCAGCTGGGCCTGCCTGGACCTACGGGGGACTTTGACCCCGGTGGGGCCTTGCGTCCTGTGTTTTTGGCCACCTCATGCCTGTCCAGGCTTCCTGCCCGCAGGAGTTGGGTGGGCTCAGGGGTCAGATGGCCCTGCCCCAGCAAGCCATGCAAGGCCAGGGGGCAGTCCGCCAGCCTCAGTTTCCTCCTCTCTCCCCCTCCCTCCTCCTGTTTCTCTCCTCCCTCCCCCATCACTATTTCTCCCCTCCCCCACCCCCTCCTCCCTTTGGCTCATGGTCCTTTTGGGCACAGCCCTCCCTAAGAGCCTGTTGAGGTTTCAGGGCCTTGGGCGAGCTTCCTTTGGCCCCCTCCCCATGAGGAAGTGAGTGTGAGAACTGGGGCTGCTGGAGGCTGGTCCGTCAGGAGGCTCGGCTGGTCTGGGGCAGGGATAGATGTTCCGGAGAACTGGCTGGTCCCAAGCGCCTACTGAGTACACTGGGCATGCTGTTCTGAGGTCCAGCCTCATGGCAGCCCTGGGGTGTGAGCACCTCTGTTTTCAGAGGGTGTGATAAGCCCTAGAGAGGACCAGCTGCCTCCCTGAGGTGTGACAGGTGAGCCGGGGTTCACCCTGCCTTGTAACGAGACACTACGTGAAACAGAACGGGCACGGGATGGCCAGCCTCAGGGGAGAGCACTGCAGGGTTTGAAGGCCTCACTCGCGGTGGAGCGGCGCTGGGCACCGTGTGGGCAGTGGTGGCCGGGTTCCTTGGGTTGCCGAGTTGCTGATGGAATGGAAGAAGCGTTGAGAGGCGTTGGGGGAGTGCTGGCCTGGGTCCAGAGCCTGAGGAGGCTGGCCCTGCTTTGCCACAGCCTGGCCTTGGGGCAGTGGCCAGTCTTGGCCCCCTAGACTTTTTTTCCTCCGTACAGTGTATGGTAGTGATGGTGCACGACACCATCAGGTAGGGCTCTTGTACCCCTGCCCCTCTCAGGGGCCTGGGGTGGAAATGGGGTTGAGGATGGGAGATTCTCTTTGCATCAGAGGGTCCGGTTGGGGTGGGGGCTCCACGGCAGCTGAGGGCCTCTCTCCCCCTTGTGCTGCTGCAGGAGTTGTGGACCTGGGGACTCTAACCCTCTTGATGTCCACCACCCGGTTACTGTGGCCACATTCCTTGTCATGCTGGGAACTGAGCTCTCCTCTCTGTGAGTGTCCTTGGATCAGAGCACAGGCATTGTATCCAGTAGGTGCTCAGTAAGTGCGGGCTGCTGAATGGGCCTCCAAGAAGGTGGGATTTGGATGGACAGAGTGGAGCCAGGAGGGTCCTCGGCAGGTGGCACTGAGTAAGCAAAGGCTCGGTGGCATGATGCATGGGTCCCATGTGGGGCACCCTGAGGCCTCCTGGGCGTATCAACTGGAGCATGGGGACTGGCCCCCATGGGGAGGGACCCAGTGGGCAGGCCAGACAGGGTGGTGATGTCTGGAGAGACCCCATGGTGTCTGGCACTTAGCAGGGGCTCGGCAGTCAGTGACCAGGGTGCCTGTGCGTGGACCCCGAGCCATCGCTCACAGCATCTTTGTGGGTGGGGTCTCCATCCTCAGGGACCCCAGTGGGGCTCCAGGACAAAGCAGCCATCAGCCACCCACAGCTCCTGTCCTGTCCCATCTGGAAAGTCTGGGGACCTTCCATTTCCTCACCTTGCACTCGATCCCAGGACATGCCTGGATTCGGACCGTGGAGACCTCTCCCTGCCCTGCAGCAATTCTGAGAAGCTGGTTTCCCCCCTGGAGCAGTCCCCCAGGCCTTTCCCTGAAGTTCTGTGCCTCCTTCCGCCCTGCTGCCTCCCTTCCTGCCTCCCGGCCTCTGCTCAGGCTGTGCCCTCTGCCTGGGTGCCCACCCCCTTTCACCCTTCTCTGCAGGATCTATGAAGAGAACTCTCTAGGATGTCTGTACCTGCTGTCTGTGATCAAATAGGGCCCAGACTCAGTGAAGTCAAGCCTGAACATGTAGATTTTTGCTAGAGGTGGAAATGGATTCTGTCTGGTAGAGAAGGTGGCTGGCGGGCCACCATCTCATTGCCCTGCGGGACACTGACCAACTCCGTCTCTTCCTTCCCATCTAAATTTAGTGCTCAGTCTCTCAGAGGCTGTAAACACTTAGTCCCCCGAATTCTCTGAGCCAGCGTTGCCTCCTGCCAGTGCTGTCCGAATGAATGAAATAAATCTTTGACCTGGGCTCACTTTATGTGTGAGGGTCGAGTTTTTAACTTTTAAAAATGCTTTGATGAATCTTTTTGATCCTCGGAGGCCTGTCCCTGATGCTGCCTTCACCTTCTGGGTTCCCTCCAGGGTGGCGGGTTGGGCCCTGGCGGGTATCCATTGCCCTGTCCCCTTGGGACCCTGGAGGGCCCTTCCCTACCCCACCTGGCCGCTGGGACCTCCCTCTCTCCCTGACCTGCCCTTTGCCCTCCCCCAGAGCTCGCAGTCCACCCTCCCTTGGCAGCCTGGCACAGACCTGATAGACTGGGAAGGGGCTGATCGGGCGCCCTCTGCTCATCTGCCCCATGTCTCCTGCCTGGACTCCCAGGGCCCTGGGCCCCCACCCTATCCTCCTGCCCGTCTTCCTCCCCCCATTTCTTCACATTCGTGGGGTGGGCACTTAGTAGGGACTCCACAAGGGATTTAAACTTCCAGCACTTCAAAAGGCCACATACTGTGATTCCATTTATGTGAAACCTCAGGTGGGCAAATTCCCAGAGACTGAAAGTAGATCAGGGGTTGCCCAGGGCTGGGGAGGGGGTTGGGGGTGACTGCTGATGGGCATGAGGTGATGGAAATGTTCTAGAGTTACATGGTGGTGGTGATTACACAACACTGTGAGTATACTAAAAACCACTGAATTGTATACTTTAAAATGGTTAAAATGGTGAATTTCATGTTGTGTGAATTTTCTCTCAATTAAAAGAAACATTAAGACAGTACCCCTGCCTGCCCCGCATAGGGTCTGGCCGGAGCGTGCTCTCGGAAGTCTAAAGTAGGATTAAGGTGCCCTTGGCTGTGCCCCAGGGTTGCCAGCCTTGTGGGGCTTCGTTAGCTGCTGGAGAATGGTGTGAAGCTGACACTTGCTGGTGCTCGGGGTGTGATGGGAGCTCTGCAGTGGGTGCTCGGAACCAGAACCAGAGGGTCCTCCTCCTGGCCCAGCACCCGGCAGTCAGTGTGCACTTGCTTGCGTAAACTGAGGACCAGAAGCCTAGAGACAGGTTGCTCCTCTGTGCACGATCCCCTCCCCCCCGACTTTGCAACCCCCACTGTCCCCTGATGTGGGTGACCTGTTTTCCTCAGTCATCTTAGTGGTCTAGCGGGGTATTTGCTCCTGGAGGGTAGCGGCTCATATGGCTTGGTTCCCTGTGGACCCCCAGAGTCTAGACATGAAGGAAGTGCAGCTCCGGGGTCTCCCGGTCCCCAAGGTACTGCCTTCTCGAGTCCTCACCTGGCCCTGTTGGAGAAAGCCTGGGAGCTGCAGTGTCCATCTGGCCCATGTGAATGGCCTGGTCTTAGTGCCGCCCAGTGGGGCAAAGTTCCCGCCTGGCCCCAGGTGTCCTCCCCGGGGCCCTGGAGCCGGAAGGTGAGCTTCTCTGAGCTCCATCTGCAGATCCTGGGCTGTTCTGTGACAGTTCCTGGGGCAGGGAGGGGGATGGGAGGGCAGGGAGCTCCCAGTCTGCCTGACAGCCTGCCTCTGCTGGGTGCCCACAGAAATGCCCAGGGCCTCCTGAGGGCTGTACAGCGACAGTGTTAGAGGCCCCTCAGAAAGTGCCTGGAGGTCTCTGGTCTCTACCTGGGACCCCACGAGAACCTGCCTGCCTTAGCCTTGAGCTGAGACTCATGCCCTCTCTGAGCCTCAGGTTCTCCATTTGTCAAATGGTCATTGGTGCCTGCAAGCTGAGGGCGAGGACTGTGCCCACAGAGTCCATGAAGCCTGGGGTCGGAGTCTGCCCACAGCAGGACCTAGAACTGGCATCTCTGGGGGTGTGGGCTGGCAGGGGTCTGCATCCAAGGGCCTGATGAGGCATGGGGTGCTGTGTGCACACATGGGCAGACTTGTGTGGCATGGGCCCAGCAGTGTCCCAGACATGGGCAATCACCCTGGGCTGTGTGCTTAGGTTCGGAGGGGCTGAAGTCAGTGGGCAGACCCCTCCTTCGTGGTGCCCCCTCTTTATTGTTTTGGGGACCGGGTCTGGTTCTTTGTGTACCCAAGTGCCCAGCCCAGTGCTTGGCACATCATGCTGGCCTGTAAATGCCAGTGGGATGAACAAGAAACTAACCCACTAACAGCAGTGGATGTGCTTTTTGAGAGGGAGACGGCTCAGAGAGAAAGGCCACCAGCGCAGGGTCCCTAGCAAGATCCCAGCACCTGCAGGTCCTTAGGCCCTCTCCAACACATGTCCTGGGGGTAGACCTGTCTCGCAGGGCCTCTTCGCGGGGTGCCAGGGCTGTGTCTCACTGCCAGGCCACACAGAAATAGCTGTGACCTTCTGCAGTGAGCTTGGCAGTGCCTGGGCCAAGAGGCCTACGTGCACCCGGCTGAGTCCTCTCTCCATGCTGGGGCCAGCTATTTTGGATGTGGCCCTCCACGGCCAGGTCAGAGCTCTTTCCCGTGGCTCCCATGGGCCCCTCTGACGTGCGTCGACCAGGGCCTTGGCCAGTGGCCTTGGCCACCTCTGCGATCTCAAGCCCCCTTCCTGCCTGCCTGACCCCAGAGGCCTTGGGCTCTGGGTGGGACAGGGGAGGGGATCCTGGGGACCTAGGCGGGTGCTTGGTGACCTGGCCTCCTGGAGCCTTGACGTAGACCGGAGGGCTCTGCCATTTTTAGGAGAAAATGCACAGAAAGTACCCACCCTGGGCTGGCTCTGAGTCCCATCTCAGCCCATCAGAGCTGCCACTGACTGCATGGCCTGAGTCTCAGTTTTCTCATCCATAAAATGGGGTGATGGGTACCTTACAGGACTGCTCTGAGGATGGATGCAGGGGGTGGCCTGTGCCAAGGGCACCGTGCAAGGCCATCACACAGAGAGGTCCTCTGGGCTTCCCCTCATTTCATGGGACTGGACACTTGGCACAGGGAGGGGATGTGCGTGGGCTGTATGGGGGTGGTGAGCTGAGCAGTGGCTGAGTATGGACTTGGGCCATGGGTGACTTACTGATCTGGGTTCCAGCTGGCCGCAGTCTGCTCTTCTGTGACATGGGCAGAGGTGCACATACTTGCTGCCCTGCCTGGGGCTCATGGGTGTGGTGGTGAGTAGAAGTAGCCACCACCTCATGATGCTGCAAAATCCAGTCACCCTCGGGGACCACAAGCTTCCTGGACACTCCACTGACAGGGTCCTGCCATGGAGGGATAGGCCTGTCCAGCTCCTCACCTCTCAAGTGAGCACACATGGCTGGGTGGGCATCAGGGGTTGTCTCCCCTGTCCAAGGGCTGAGCTCCTCCTCCCACGAGGATTCTGGGTGGGATCTGACCCGGCTCCTGGGGTTGGGGTCGGGCACACCAGGAGCAGCAGGAAGGAGCCGCATGGACTGCCTGGTGCTGGCTGCATGCTGACAGCCCTCAGGGGCCCTGTCCCCTACTGTCCAGGGGTCCCTAGGAGGAGCTGTGGCCGCTCCTCCCTGGAGAGGGGCTGTGGGCCGGTGGCCTGGCTCAATACAGGCTGGCACATTGAATCCAGCCCAGTTCTGGATCCTTTCTGCAGAGTGGGCTTAGCTTGAACTCTCTGGGTGGTGTGTGCGCCCACCCTCTGCCCTCTCAGCCACTGTGACAGCTTTGTTGGCACTAGGAGGTACAGTTACTGGATGTTCTTACCTTATGATGGATCCCTTATTCCCTCATTCAGCTGGTGACCAAAGGCCCAGAGGCACACAGCAACGCACAGCGGGGCTTTCTTAGTTCCCGGTGGGCATCTGAGGTGGAGGTTTATGCCAGACCCCAGGGGCACAACTCAGTGCTGGCCTCATTCCGTTACCAGCTGAGGACCCCTCTGGAGTCTGACTGATCCTAATGGGTAAAGGCTTTTCTGAGCAGCTTCCTCCCGGGCAGCAAGAGGGACTGTTAGGCCCCATAGACCCTTTGCGAGGGCCATGAAACCCATCCCAGTTCTGAGGCTCCGGCTTGGGGGTGCAGTTCCTGCCCTGTGGCTGTGTCTCTTGAGGGTCCCTTGGATGATCATGTGTGTGTGTTGGGGGGGCTGGAGGGGCACAGGAGGGGAAAGGGCTCTGCCTGGTGAGCTGGGAGAGGCCCTGAGGTCTCAGGGAAGCCAGGATCTGGCACCTCCTCCGGGCCTCCTGGGGGCCTCTGCGTTCCTGGCAGGGACTTGGGTCTGCAGGGGGTGAGGCCCCCTCTCAGGGGCCATTAGCTCCAAGTGGATCCATGAAATTCCATGCCCTCCGGGACACTGTGCCCACTTCTGCACCAGCTTTTGGGGCCTGGGAGATGTGGGTGGCATGGTGCCAGGACTCAGCACCAGCCTGAGTGGGGCCCAGCAGGCAGGCACTAGGACTGTAGGCACACAGGTCTAAAGTCGAGGCCAGGGTGGGCTTTTGAAGCCTGGTTCTCCTGTCTAGAATCCCTCAGCCGCAGGATTCCTGACCCAACACCCTGTATTGCAGGATTACCGGAATTATTGGCTCACAGATGGAAGCCACTGCAGCATCTTAGCCAGAAGCCTGAGACTGGAGTTTCTACAAACAGGGAGGCTGGGGGCAGGGTGGGGGCCCAGGCTTACAGAACATGGCTTCCAGCTGCCCAGGGCCAGCCGGGGCAAGTGTGCCAATACAGATGGGGCACTGCTCTCTGGGTGTGGCCTGGGAATCTGCATATAACAAAGGCGGTTTTGGGAACACCTATGACATTCCAAGATGATGCTGGGTTGCCCCAGGGAGGGACAGTGACTGGTCCAGGGCCTTCAGTGGGAGGTTCTGCCAAGGGCTGTAGCCCCCCAGCTACCAAGACAGGGCCCCTGGACATCAGGAAGGTGGACACTTCATCTGGTGTGGAGGTCAGTGTGGAGGCAGGAGATGTCATCCTCTCCAATCCTACTTGCAGCCTGGACAGAGACCTTCCAGGCAAGATGGAAGATGGGGCGTGGACCAGAGGGCCTGGAGGGCTTGGAGGGCTCCTGGTGTCCCTGGAGGTTCTGGCGGGCACGGAGGTGCTGGGCTGCTACAGGGCAACAGGGTCCCCACCTTCCTGGCACAGGCATCTGGTCTGGTCATCCCTTTCTGTGGCATGCATGTATGTGCCCGTCTCTGTATGTGCCCATCTCTGTGTGTGCACCTTGGCGTGTGCTTGTCAGAACTCCCCATTGGGTTGTGTCCACACCGGGTGCTCAGTCACACTGGGAAGTGGGGACTGAGCACTGGACGGGGAGTCCTGTCTGACCCTCTGACTTGGCCCACTCTTGGGGAGCTGTCCTGTCCATGTGCTGGGCCTTAAGTCCACTTGTGTACAGTGATCCTCTGAGGTTTGTGTCCTCCTATGGGGAGATGCAGAAGGGACCACGTGGCCCTGTGGCATGGGGGCCCAGCTTGGTGGGTGATTCCATGTAAACCTGGGGCTGTGTCAGAGAGGGCTGGGTAGTGGCAGAAAGTGGCTGAAGCAAGGGGAGGTTCATGTAGGAATGAGTTGGAAGAGGTGGCCGGGCAGGGAGGGAGCGGGACAGCCCGATGGAGGGCACAGCAGGACCAAAGGGCTGGTGGCAGGTGTGTGTCATAGTGCCTGGCGGGGGCTGCACCAGGTGCCTTGAGGCGCAGGAGAGGTGGATGGATGGTCTTGGTGGCTAAGGAGGGCTTTGGGCACTGGCCCAGGCGCTGGGAGCCCGGTTGACCGGCCCTTGGGTGTGGTCTCCACCTGGGGTAGGGTGACTGGTGGGTATCGCGATGAAGAGTTGGGATGAGTGGATGGGGTGTCCAGCATAGGGTGGTGAGGTTATGGGGCAGCTGTTTGGGTGGCTGAGGGTGTAGGCCCCTTCTGTAGCTAGGAGTAACCCCCATGTCTCCCCTGGGGAAGCAGGGATAAACGGACTTCTTGGTGGCCCCTCTCTGCCCCCAAGAGTTAAGTCCCGGTGGCAGGGCTGTCCTGAGAGACCACCCGCCACACCCCATCCAGGGTGAGGGATGAGTGCTCCACCCGCTGCCGACATCACCAGGCTGGGGCAGCATCCTGAGGGAGGTGGGGCAAGTGACCCTGGCCCTGGGAGGCAGGAACAGCCCCCCCACTGCTGGGGTTCCCACTTCCTGCGGAAGGAACTGTGTTAGCGTGGCGGGCAGCCAGCAGGGGTGGTGGGAGCCCTGGCGCCTGTTGCAGGAAACGGGGACACTGAAGACGGACTGAGTGCCTGAGGAGCCCTGGAAGGGAGAGTCCCCTGGGCAGGTCAGGGAGGGCAGTGGGGGCTGCTCCGGGTGGGGGTAGACGGCAGAGGCAGGGCTGTTTGGGGGGACGGTGGGCCCGGTGGGGGCGCAGTGAGGGTCCCCGGGGACCCTCTTCTCAGCCTGCAGCAGGCAGGGGGAAGAAGGCGGGAGACCTGGGAAGCCCCGGGCTGCCCCCACTCGCAGCGGCAGGCCTGGGCCTCGGCGCCCGCCCCTCCTGCCTCCTCCATCTCTTTTACGCCCGCCTTACGGGGCCCTGGGGACGTCCTGCCCCGCGCGGGCCCCCGAGCCCAGCCCAGCGCGGGAGAGCTCTCCTGCCCTCTGCCTGGGGCCAGGGTGCCAGGGTGCCCGCCGCGGCCGTGGGACCCCGCGTCCCAGCCCCACTGCCCACTGCGCGCCCCCCTCTCCACCCCACACCCCCAGCCGGACCCGCCCGGGACCCTCGGGGGAGGGGGCTGCCCTGCCCCGCGCTCCCCTCCCGGCAGGATTCAAGGTCGGCCCTTTGACGTGCGCGCAGGGGCTGGGGGAGGGGAGTGGGGGTGGGATGGGGGGGAGGGAGGATGGGGCGGGGGGCGGAGAGGGGCGGAGGAGGGGGCGGGGGAAGGCGGCGCGGGCGGGATAAAGCCGGCGGCTCTGCGGGGCTCCAGCACCGGGAGGACCGTGCCTGGTGAGTGTCGGCGCCCTGCCGCGGCGGGCCCTGGGGAGGGGGCTCGCGGGGGGCGGGTCCCCAGGTCCCCTCGTGCGCGCAGCTGGAGGCCTCAGCGGCTTCTGCCGTCAGATGGGGCAAGGGCGCCGCCCTGGTGGTGGAAACTTTTCCCTCCAGGACCCACGTTGGACCGTGCGGAGCCCACAGCTCTCTTGCCGGCGCTTTGCGTGTTGGGATGTGAGGTGCTGCGGGGCGAGAACCGGCCCGGCCCACCTGGATCGGTGGTTGCATGGCCATTAAACAAGGTGCCGATTTTGACCACGCCCTCTCCGGCTCAGGTGTAGACCTACCTGAGCCTCCTTTGGTCGTTACAGCAACCAGTGCAGCTGGTAAACCCCGCTGTACAGGAAGGATCCATGGAACTTCAGAGCCCAGAAACCCCCCAGCTCATAAAGGGAGCATCTCACAATCTCTTTGGCCCTAAACACCTTTAGGCTTTGGCAGGAAGTGGGATCTCAATAAGTGGTAACGGCCATTATTAATATTTATTGTTAATAAAAGGCAGCTTGGACTGTCATCTGTTATCTTGGGTTTTAATAACTCCCTGCGAGATTTTGGAGTACCGGTGGCTTTCTAGGTTGGTTATAAGTGTGTGCAAAGCAAGAGTCCCTGGGCTCTTAGTTGAGGACCTGAGAGGCTCTCCTGGGGCGCAGTGGCTGAGTCGTGGCTTGGGCCTGCTGCCACCTGCTCTGGCTTCTCTGCAGGCTCATGTGCTTTAAACCTTCCTGTGGGTCTGGGGTCTGCGCAGATCAGGCTGCATGAGTCACTGGGTGGAAGAGAGGAAGGAACCCTGGGCCTAGACTAGAAGACTGGGTTTCAGGCAGCTCTGCTCCACCTGTCTGGCCCCCGTGTGAAAGGGGGCTCATAAGTTTTTGGCCTTGGTGGGGGTGTGGCATGCCTGAAGGGGCGTGAAGGGGCTCTGTGAGCTGTCATCAGGGACATTGGTACGTGCTGTTCTCGTGGGGCTTGGTGGAGAGTCTTGTGTGTTCTTACCCTGGGGACCCCATGCCAAGTTCAGGGTGTGAGTCCAATGTCTCTGCCTGAGGAACACCTCCTTTGAGAGGCCTCCGTGATTACTCCCTCCCATGGTGAGTCTCTGCCTAGTCCCACATCATTTCTCTCTGCTGTAATCCACTGCCTGCTGACCTCCGCCCCGACTGTGCTCCCTGAGGGGGTTCACTCATCCCTGACCCCCCTCCAGTGCCCACTGTGGGACCTGAAGCCCAGAGGGGTGCTCGCTAGGTACACATGTGCATGGTCTCGCTGGGCACTCAGGGTGCCTGCAGGCTTCCTGGAGGAATAGGGTCCCTGGCCTGTTATTGAGTGTGATGAAGAGTGTCTGGGGCATTCTGGGCAGAGAGAACAGGGTGTCTGGAGGCATGAATCCTACAGCCCTCTCCCACCTACCCTGCTGGCTGAGGGTGGGAGAGGCAGGGGCCAGTAGGCCAGGCTGAAAAGCTAGAACTTGGTTTTGTAGGCCATAGGGAGCCATGGCAGGTGTGTGAACAGCAACAGGGTGGGGGCCACCATTCTATCTCCAGCCTCGAGCTAGGTCTTGCTGTGTGTGGAGGGGTGGCTTTCTGGTAGGTGGGCAGATGACACGGGCAGATGACCTTGATCCTGGATCTCGTCTGGGCTGGAGGTGGGATATGCACTCACCAAACCTGAATGGAACTGCCTGCTGAGACAAGGACACTTGCGTACATCCTGATAACTGCCCTGGTGGAGAGGTTGGGCTGGCTGGTGGGTGGTGGTAGAGGAGAGAAGGGACTGGTAGGGAACTGGAGACCCCAACTGGGTGGGGAGGCTGGTGGACTCCCGGGGACCTGTTGAGATTCCTCTCCCTCGATGTCAGGGGCAGGGCTGGCAGGTGGGTGTCATGCCAGGGTAAATCTCTGCCCTCCATTTGGTTCTTAGTTTGGGTCCTGAGCTGCCTGGGGGTGTTGGGGATGTTGGGAAGGAGGGGGCATAAGGACATGGGTCTGCAGGGAGGCAGGGCTCAAGGGCACTGTGGACCTGGAGGATGACTAGGCCTGAGTGGCCCATTCCTTGTTGGACGCAGATGGAAACCAAGGAGAGGAGGCATTGTGCTCTGCCTGGGGGTCTGGGGACCTTTCAGATCACACTCATAGCCCATGCTGTGGACGAGCTCCTGGTGCCAGGCACTGTTCTGAGCACTTCTCATGCTTAATTCATTTATTTCTGATAACTCTGTGAGGGAGTTACTGTTGGTATCCTTTTTGTAGATGGGGAAACTGAGGCACAGAGAATAACTGCCTGAGGTTGCCTGGTTGGTAAAGATTTCCCTGAGGAGGTGGTGCTTGAACTTGGGCATGAGGAGATGGGCTGTGCTGGGAACAAAGGGCACTCGGGGTGGAAGGAACTCCTTGGCCATGCCTGGGAGGTGGGAGGGTGACACTCTGTAGCTGTGGCAGCTGGTGGGGGCCGGAGGGCCAGGGTTGGAGTTCCCTGGAGGAGGAGGGGGAGGGGAAGCTGGGTCCATGGCAGGGTGACCACCCTGGAACCCCGGCCCACCAGCTTCGGGGGTGGCCAAGCAGTGAGCCATGCAGCCCACTGAGGGGTGACTTTGGGAAAATACCACATTATAACCCTGCACGTGACAGCCTGGGAAACTGAGGCACAGGTTGGAGCAGGGTCTCTTAGAGGAACCCATGTGGCTTGCCTCTGACTCAGTAGTGATGCCTGCACAGGGGCACCCCCTGCCCTCTGCTGGGGCACCCACAATATTGTAGTTACCTGGCCCACCCACGGCGGGAGTCTGGGATGCAGCTTCCCAGGTCTGGGGTGGGAGTAGGAGAGGCTACAGGGGGACGCATGTGGCAGAGCCAGTGCTAAGCCTTGGGGAGGGGTGGGGCGATGTGCGGGGGTCGGGGGGGACCATCTTGGCCAGTGATGGGGAGTGGATGGTGGGTAGCAGTTCCCACGTGCTGGAGTGCCTGGAGGAGCCGCGGCCAACGTGGCACCTGTGATGTCACCAGTGGCCTGGCTGACATTGGTTCCTGGGACGCCTTCCAAGCCTCTGACACCCCCTCATCCCTGCCCCCAGCTGTGAGCTCCTGGTAGGAAGGGCAGGTGGGAGAGTAGGGCAGGGGAAGTGTCCTACCTGCCCCAGCCAGCAGGGGGGCTTCTGGGGTGGTGGAACGGGCACCTGGAGGGCTGGCATGCCCATGCTTGGCAGTTCCTCCTTCCCCTGGCCATGCCTCAGTTTCCTCATCTGAGCTGCTGCCTGGCGGCCAGAGGCCCTGTCTTCCAGCTGTCAGTGCCCACTGTCCTCTTTGTCTCCTCAGCATCCCAGCAAGTCAGGGCTTGTCTTTGTACCTTCCACAGGGGAGGAACAAGGGCCCAGAGGGAAGAACTGGTCACAAGCAGCATTGGGATTCACCTCAGTTCTGCGGAGCCAAACCTGGTCCTGAACCTCCTCCCACCACCACTCCTCCCTGCTTTCTTCTGGCACCCGAGTCCCTTTAGGGGAGGGTCCAGGCCCATAAGGTTGGGGCGAGCTGGCTGAGTTCAAGGTGGGGAGGGCCAGGGGCTTGGTACCTGGCTATGGGGAAGGGGTCTGAGTCCTAGCTTGGGCCTGCTATTAAGCACCTACCGGAGACCAGTTTTCTACCCATCACCTGGGCGGTTCTCCTGGTGCTATTGGAGGCTTGGAGGCTCAGGGTGGGCCTGGCAGGCTCTGAGTGGCCACATGGTTCAGGAGACCCATGGGACCTGCTGGGCTTCATCCGGCTACCTGCCCTGACACTCTGTGCCCAGCCTGGCAGGAGCTCAGTGGCCTTGCCTGTGCTGAGCTGGGAGCCTGCCTGCCTGCCTGTGGCCCTGGCAATGATAGCGCCTGGGTCTGCAGTGGAGCTGTGGCCTGCCTGGGCAGTGCTGGTGGCTGGCAGCACATGAGGGTGGCCTTGGAGGGCGGGCTGCCTGAGTTGGCAAGTCAGCCCCACGCCCCACAGGGCACTGTTAAAGCCATGTGTGTGGGGAGGGAACCAGAGGGGCAGTGACAGAGTGCAAGAGAGTGTCCCTGAAGCCCACAGCAGGTAGAACAGGTGCCTGCCTGGTAGAAACCCAAGCCTGCTCCAACAGCTCTGCTTCCAGGTCACAGTTCAGGTGCCCTGTGACCAGCTTTGGAAGGTGGCTTCCCTCCCTGGCAGTGTCTCCATTTATAGAGGAGGCCATGGCCCGGTGAGGGCCAGCACTGCTCAGGGGTCAGGGCATGCCTGATGATGAGATACCAGGCATCAGGGCATGTCTATGCACCCCCCACCCTGTGCCACCTCCTCTATGGAGCCTTCTCTGACTACCCTGCGCTCCTGATTGTCTGCCATCCTGGGACTTCTTCTGCTCAGAGGCCTTCCTCCTGCTGGTCCCCATCCCAGCACTGGGTGCTCAGGAATCACTACGGAGAGGGTCCGATAACTCAGGGAGCTGCCGAAAGGCAGAGGGCACAGGCTGCCAAGGAATAGTGAATTCCCCATCACCAGAGGTGTGCAAGCTTGGGATTAGGTGGCATAGGTGATCTTTGAGGTTCCTCCAGACCTCGGGAGCTGAGATCCCGTGATGGCTTCTGGATGTTTCCCAGATCTGGACCTCTGCCCAGAACGTTGGGTCATTTGTTCCTTCCACAAACAAGTGGGAGCCCTCCTGGTGCCAGGGCCTGTGCGGGAGGCGGGGTGGAACTGAGGACCTCTCAGTCTCTCCTACAGTCAGCGATGCCTTCCTCGGGGCTGGGACACTCTCTGCTCCCAAGGGCATGTGGCCAAGAGGGGAGGGGACAGAAGTGGGAGTGGGGGGGCAGCAGCACTTGGTCAGTGAAGGGGGCTGGGCCCTCGGTGCTGCTGGGTGCAGAGGGCATGAGGTCTCCGGGAAGGTGTCCTGGGTGATTGAGTGTGGGCTTGGCCTGCTCTGGTCCCCCTCCTGGTCCCCTCAGCAGTGAGCAAACTTGGGCTTGCTCTGGGAGGGTTCCAGGAACAGCTCCTGCCTGATATAAATAGACTTCTCCGAAAGGCTTGGGGCTGTGCCAGGTGCAGCAGGTGCCCCCCAGGCCTGGCTAGAGGCCACCAGGCAAGGGGGAGGAGCCCGGGTGGGGGAAACAAGGATGCTAAGGACCCACACTTGGAGCCCGGCAGCATGGTGGGCTCTGTGTCCTGGCTGCAGCATCACAGAGCTTGATGGGATCTTTCACTAAGAGACCCCTTTTACAGATAAGGAAACAGGCTGGCGTGGCAGCAGCAGCCTGTCTCAGAGCTTCTGTCTCCCAGAGAGATGGGGTCAGGATGAGCAAGGTCTCTGGGGGTCAGCGAAACTGAACTCCAACAGTGATTCTTCTGCTTCCTGGCTGTGTGACTTGGGTGAGTTGCTCAACTTCTCTGAGCTGCCCTGTTCTATCAGTGCAGGGTGGCCAGTGTTAGTGTCTTGCTGGTGGGATGCAGCGTCTGGCACAGTGTCCGAGAGGACAGACTCATAGAAAGCGGTTAAGATGGGAGACTGGTGGGTCAGTGAATGCCCAGAGCATACCCATTCCCACCTTGGCCGCTCAGGGAGATGCTGCTGGATGGGCTGAGTGGCAAGCTCTGGAGTGGGCATCAGAACCGAGGCTGACCTGACCTGTGGCTGAGTGAATCCACAAGGGCAGAAGAAGTGCCCGGGGAGCTCAGGCCTTTGGGGCTCCCTGAGCCGGTGGGCAGGGTACCTGGCTTGGTTGGGGCGTGCCGTGGGTGGGGGCTCCTGCGGGGACCTCCAGCCTGGACACAGCTGCCTTGTCCTTACTTGTCCTGCTGGCTCACCTGCCTGGGGGCGTGGGGTAGGAGGAGGGGAGACTTGTGGGCATGGCTGTGCCAGGCCAGGCTGATGGTGATGCTCTCTGGGTGTGTGTGGGGAGAGCCTGGAAGAGGGCCGTATTCTTGGCCGGCTGGGCCCCTGGCAAGCCTTCCCCTGTCCCTTCACTGGCACTGACTGCTGATTGCAGGGGCCAGGCTGTTTGGCTGGGAGCCAGGCTTAGAGCTGGGTTCCCAGCAAGGGGAGGCCATCAGGGAACCTGTGCTGGGGACTCTACCCGCCCTGCTCCACCCCATTCCGAGGGCCCCCCCAGTGGCCAGGGCAGGTAAAAAGTTGATGGTGATGCCAGGCTCCACTCGTGGGCCTCACAGTCTGGGGAGCATGTGAATTCTTGGTCATGGTGCTCCCAGGAGACAAAGCCAGGACCCTACTGAGGGTGAGGGACAGGTGGGGAACCCCCAGGAGGATTTCGCTTGAGAGTGTCACTGAGGGCTTCATGGGAGAGGGGGCATCTGCATCAAGCCTGGGAGGCTGAGTGGCATGTGGAGACAGCTGTCATGCTAAACCCTGCCTGCCTATGTGACACAGAGTGTGCTCCTAGTCTCAGTGCCTCAGTTTCCTCACCTGCATGCTGGGGGATGACTGTAGTCCTGCTGCAGGGGTGTCGTGAGGATGAAAGGAGGGAATAGCAGGGTCTGGCACACAGCAGGTGCTCAGACAGTGGGGGAGGCCTCGGCTGTGAGGCTGGACAGCGGGGCAGGGGTCTTTAAGGAGGAGCTCGAGCCACCCTTAGCCCGTGGGCGCTGGCCTCGTGACGCACCTCGGCAGGGTACCTCGCGTCCTGTTCAGAGTGGGCTCCCTCCGGCCCCTGCCCAGGTGGTGCTCCCGCCAGGAGCCCTGTGGGCCCCTCCTGGCTGCCAGGCAGTCCTGCCCGCGTGGCGGGAGTCCTGGGCGGAGGGGCCGGGCCAGCCCCGGGTGCCCGCCTCCCCTCCCTTCCATGGCCCAGCGGCAGGGGACAGTGGCTATGTGTAGGCAGCAGGTGCACAGCCACCCTGCGCGCTGGCCGCGGTCGCCGCTCCCCACGTGACGCCCGGGGCACAGTAAATAGCCCAGCCCCAGGCTGGCATCGCCGGGGAGCGGCGACACTGTGGGAGGGAAGGCGGCCTGGCCAGTGGGTGCGCAGGGAGGCGGCAGCGGGACTGACACCTCTGGGCGCGGGTGAGCCGGCGGCGTCCCCCGGCGGGCTGGGGAGCCCCTGCCAGCGCCCCGGACCTGGCCCGCCCTCACCACCGCCCGTGCCGCCGGCCCTGCCCCCGCGCCCCCGGAGCCCGGCCTCCAGCACTCTCTGTCCCCCGCCCCGTCACGTAGGGTCCCGTGGGCAGGGGCCCTGTCCGAAGCCGGCTGAGTCACACTCCCTCCCCAGCTGTGCCACTGGGAAGGAGGGTGGCAGCCTCCCTGAACCTTGGTTTCCCCTTCTGGGCACTGGGGGTCACTGTCATTCCCGCCTGTTTTCTCATCTGGCACACAGGGACAAAGATGGGTCCTCCCTTAAAGGGTCTGGGAAAGACAGCCGTTCAGTAGACAGCAGAGGGTCCGCGCCTGCTGGCGGGGTGGATGCGGGGGCTGGGAGCAGGCGGGCTGGGGAGAAGAGGCCGGGCTCCCAGGAGCGCTCTGGGGACTGGGTGGTGGGCTCAGTGGGAGTGTGGCTGCCACAGCAGAGAGGCTGCAACGGTGGCTGGTCTCACAGCAAACGGGTGGGGACAGCCTGTCCCAATTTTGCAGGTGGGGACCCTGAGGCTTCAGCCATGGCTGCCGGTGGTGGGACCACAGCCTTGGTCAGCCCTGCCTGGGGGTGGGTCCAGGGCTGTGTGGGTGGTTACAGAGGGGGCTTCTCCCTGCAGGATGGCCCCTAGGCAGGGTTGAGCCATGTGGGGCCCTGGGGCAAGAGGGTGGGACATCATTGCTTTGCTCTCACCTGGGGGAGGGGCCCCAGACTGCAGAGACAGGGGTGTGTGTGTGGCAAGACCCTAGCCCAGCCTGGCCCAACCTTGACCTGAACTCCTGACCTCGTTCTAGCCTGGGCTCCGACCCCTGCCCCCTGCCCAGTCTAATCCCTGATCCCTGCAGACATGCGACAACCTCAGGTGGTCAGTAGTGTGGGGGGTGATTCAGGGCCCCCTCTCTGCCCAGAGACCCTTGGCCCTGAGGACCTATCTGGGGATACTGGCAGCAGAGCCAGGTGATGAGCTGTTGCCCGCGGGGTCTCCCTAGGTCCCCAGCAGCTGTGGGTAGTGAGGGGGTACGTCAGCCCCTCAGGGAGAGGTCCCCGTAGCAGTGTGGCTTCCTTGGCCTTTTTTCCTCTTTTCTTTCTGTAAACATGAGCATGGCTCAGGCACGCACACACGCACACACACGTGCACACACACGTGCACACACATGCACACACAGGGATAGCCCTGCCCCGGGAGAGACCCAGGTGTTTGTGTGCTATGAGGATGCCAGCGGATTTCCTCACCTGTGCTCAGGTGCACTCGGTGCTTGCTGTGAGCTGGAGCAGGTTGGGGGCTGGCCGAACCAGGGACAGGAGTCTTTCTTCTTGCCTTTTACCCCTGTTTGGAGTTTTCCCCCCATTTTCATCCTCCCAGGACCCTGGCGAGAGGCAGAGTGTGAGATGTGGCGCCTGCCCTGAGCCCCTGAGCACGGGCCACCACCAGGGTGTGGAGGGCAGGGAAGCGAGTAGCCCCCTCCTGTCACATGTCACAGCCAGAGCCAGCAGCAGTAGAGTTGGCCTCTCCGAATCCAGGGTCCCAGGCCTCAGGCCCTTCCTGCACCCAGGCTGAGGCTCCAGGAGCCCAGCCTGCCTGGAGAAGGGGGTGCTGGGGCAGGGGCTAAGGTAAGAGGTGACACGTTGGGGAGTGGAGGACTGTGTCAGGTGAGGGCCTGTGAGCTGCCCTTTCCTTGGGCAGAGAGGGAGGCAGGGGCTGGAGCAGATCGCAGGGACGGGGTGGGGCTTAGAGTACATCCATGGCTGGAGGGGTCTGCTCGCCACAGGGTCACAGCTGGGTCACATCTTGGGGGCATCTTGTTTATCCCCTCATTGTGCAGATGGGGAAACTGAAGCCCAGAGAGATCAGTGACATGTCGACGGTCCCCCAGCCCCTTCATGGGACGGGAGGTGGGCTGGGGCCCCTTGGCTGGGACTTTTGGGGCTGTTAGACCTAGAGAGGGAGAGAGGCAGGTACAGAGGTGCTTGTGGCTGTCTGTGTGTTGTTCCCTAGCATCCCTCCCTGGGGCCCTGTCACAATGTGTCCCCACTCCTGGCCACCTGCGCTGTCACCACCTTGGCATGTGCCTGGCGGCTGGCCTGTTGGCTTGTTTATCTTCTGTGCCTACCCAGCCTGTGAGCACGTGGTGGGGACATTGGTGGCCGGGGGCGGAGACTGACCAGGGCAGAAGGCTTTCTGGGGAAAGCCCAGGAGGCGATCAGGCGGGCCCTGGCTTTGACTGGGGTCACACCCCTCACACCCCGTACCCCCTGCAGTAGCACTGTGTGCCTGAGCCCCTTTCCCTGAGGACGGGCCACCCCAGAATGACCTGGGCTCATACATTGCACAGCAGCCAAGCATCAGGAGAGAAGGGCGACTGTCCTGGGGGTGGGAGTGGGGTTGGGGTGTCTGCTGGTCACAGGCTGCAGGGGCAGGAGCCAGGCTCAGGGACTTGGGTCAGTTGCCGTAGAGGGACCCATAATCTGCACGATCCTGGGTGTTTGTCTGTGAAATCCCTCTTCCTCTGTCCCTCTCCACCCCATCCTGGTGGCCCTGCGGTGGCTGTCCTATCATCTCAGGGGCCTGGGTCAGTCCTGGCAGAAGCTGCCCTTCTTTGTGCTCCCACATAGGGAAACTGAGGCCTGAGGAGGGTCACTCAGCACGGTCACAGGCAGGGCCCTGGAGAAGCATCTCCTGTGACTGGAGTTGGGGTGGGCTTACACCCCCTCGCAGGAGGCAGGGGCCTCCAGTGACCCCTTTCTGTTCATTTCCCTCTCCAGACGTGGCCTGCTGCTGATCAGCCTGGGATTTATGGAGAGGGCCTCGGGGGCCAGCTCTGAATACTGCCGTGCCCAACATCGCCACTGTGCCCACTGCTGAGGAGGCCCCCGTGCCTCTGGCCCTCACCATTGCGCTCGCCCACCGATGTTCTCTGCTGCCTGGCCCCAGGCCGGCTCTGCCGCCTGAGCCCCCTGCCCTGCTCCAGGACTTACTGTACCCCGATGGGGTAACGTGACATGCGTTAGAGGCCGCCTGTCCGCCACGGCCGCCACCTGTGACCCCTACCCCAAGGCCACCAGTGTTGGTTCTGTTCAAGTTCATTTTTCCTTTGGTCCTTGGGGATTTGGAGCCCAACTTTGAACAAAGGGGGCTGTTGACCTGCCTACCAATGCAGAGAGAGCGTCCCCAGCGGTGGGCACAGCGCTGGACACTGCTGCGGCGGCGGGTTCACTTTCAGCTTTTAGGTTTTCTTTGCTGAGTTTTTTTGGTGGTGGTTATTTTTATTTTTGCCCCCTTATAGTTCTTCAGCTCTGAGAGACAGGAGCTTGACGTGGCCCGTTTTTACTTTGGAGGGCTCTTTTGCTCCTTTCCTTTTTTAAAGAGTTGGGTTTTCTTTACTAATTATCCACACACCAGGCAGCTTCTCCCCCCCCCTCAAGTATTTGCACAATATTTGTGCGGGGTGTGGGGGGCGGGTTTTTAAAAAATCTTTTCTCTCTCTTGGACATACACAGGGGTCTCGTGCTCCTCAGTTTTTCGGGGGCTGGTGGGGGCTTGTGTGGTCCATTTCCCTAGCCCTCTCTGCAGCCCCTCCCTGGCCCGGCCCCTGCCCCGTCCCCAGGAGGAGCCATGGCGCGGATGAACCGCCCGGCCCCGGTGGAGGTGAGCTACAAGAACATGCGCTTCCTCATCACGCACAACCCCACCAATGCCACCCTCAGCAGCTTCATCGAGGTGAGCCTGGGCAGGGTGGGTGGTGGGCAGGCTGTCTGGCTGGGGGTTACTGCTGCCAACGCCAGTACTGCCCTTGGGACCAAAGCTTAGCTGCTCTGTTACAGGGTCCTGGAGGGGGACACGGGGACATCCTGGAGGCTTGGGTGTGAGAGGTGTTGGGGGGTCAGCTGGGTCCCTGGGGGGCCCATGGGGTGGGCTGGTGTGTGATTGGGTAGGGCTCTGCGCTGTAGGACGGGGGCAGACTAAGGCCATGGTATTAGTGGGCCGGGCTCTGAGCGATTGGTGGGGCCTCTGGACTGGGGCAGCCCGAGCCCTCTGTTGGCCCTTTGGCCTCCATGCAGAGGCTGAGCACGGAGGAGGTGCCCCATGTGGGAAGTGGCCTGGTGACAGGTGGGGGGCGGGTGGTGGCGTAGGTGTGAAGGATGGCTCCCTGGTCAGCTCAGGTCATGAGAAGCCCACAGGCTCTGTGTTGAAATAGGCTGGGCTGGGGTTTCTGGGCTCAGATCTGTGTGTGAGGAGTGACTGGGCAAGAGTCAGAGCTGGCCATGGAGGGGGCGACCACTGTACCCTGGAGAGCCAGCAGGCGGAGATGCCTGCTGCTTACAGCCCCAGCAGATGTGGCCAAATGCATTTGCAGAGCCTGTGTAGCACGGCCTCCTGTAGGAGCCTTGCCTCTGAAAAGTTCCCTGCCATCTGCAAACCCAGGGCTGTTTGCAGCCTGCCTCCAGGCTGTACAGGGCCGTTTCCAGAGCCTGTAACCATGTGTGGCTGTTTACAGCCCCCGCAGCCATATGCAGGGCCATTTGTGACCTCAGACTCTCAATCCTTCCCTCTGGAACATGAGATAAGCCCCCATAGGCTTGTCAAAATTAAACAAGGATAAGGGTATGAGAGGGCCCTGAAAACTCTATAGACGGAGGTAGTGGTCACCTTGAGGGCAGGGCCACATGCTGATCCTGGCCACATGCTGAACCCTGGACCCTGGACACTGAGCTGGGTGCCCTACAGAGGATGACTGCCCTGCACACCCAGCCGATACCCTTGAGGTAACAGCAGGGTCTGAGGAAAGACTGGTGAGCACAGCACTGTGAGTGACTGGGGTCAGGGATCGGTGTGTGACCAGGGCCAGAGTTCAGCATGTGACCAGGGTCAGGGCTCCATCATAACCAAGGTCAGGACCCAGAGCGTGACCATGGTCAGGGCTCAATGTGTGCTCAGGATCAGGGCTTAGTGTATGATCAAGGTCACAGCTTAGTATGTGCCCAGGATCAGGGCTCAGTGTATGAACAAGATCAGGGCTCAGCTTGTGACCAGAGTCAGAGCTCAGTCCCGGCTGGTGGCAGTTCCCTCTGCTGAGGGCACAAGGGACTCTGAGTGCCCAGCACTTCCTTCCTACTCCCTGCATTCTTAGAATAGTTGGGTTCTAGCCTCACTGTGGCCAGTGTCCCCGTCACATGACCAGCAAGGCCCAGCAGCTGATTCCTCACCACTCCCAAAATAGCTGTGGGGAGCAGGTGGGGTGGGAGTAGCCCCTGCACGGGGCCCCCAGGGAACGGAGCCCCTCTGCCCTGGGTACGAGTCGCCCTCAGTCTGGCTGTGAACTGCGTGACCTTTTCCCTGGTAGTGTGGGGCTTCCCTGCTGCTGTGCCAGGCTGCCCCTCCCGGCTGCCATCTGACTGGGGGCTGCCCTCCCTACTCTGAGGCCTCTTGGGCTGGACCTATCCCCGCAGCCCAGGCCAGAAGGGCTGCTCAGATGTGGGGGCCCAGATGTGGGCTGGGGGGTCCTGTCCCTGCTAGGGTGACCTGGTAGCTTTGTCTGGAAAATGTGGCCTTGCTGGTGAGATCTGGGATCCTGAGCACGACGAGGAGGGAGGTAGCATGCTGGGGAGTCACGGTCGCAGCTGTCATACTGTGGGTGACAGTGAACATAGGTGGGCAGCCAAGGGACAGGTGCCCCAGAGTGTCAGGTGCCCTACCACCCCATGCCACCCTGGCCAGTCATTGAGCCTGAGAGGCCACCATTGGTGTTCACACAGTGTCAGAGCCTTCCTGCCTTGTCGAGGGGGACACAGCCCCACCCTGGGGGCCTGAGGGAGCTCAGCTTGGGTTGGGGGTGCCAACCCATGAACCCTGCCCAGCCCTGCCTCCTCCCCCATCCTATTCTGACAGGACCTGAAGAAATACGGAGCCACCACCGTGGTGCGTGTGTGCGAAGTGACATATGACAAGGCCCCGCTGGAGAAGGATGGCATCACTGTCGTGGTGAGGGCTGCGTGGCGCTGGGGACACTGCTGCTGCTGTGGGGGGTTGGGGGGTGGGCTGGGGCCCCTCTTGGCCTGGGCAGTGGGTTTGGTGCTCTTTACTGTAAGGCAGGCACGTGTGGCCTCTGTGTGCCACCTGCCACCCCCCAGGCATGCTTGTGCCTGGGCCACTTGTGTGGGCACACCAGGGGGAGGCCATGTTGTCGGGATGTGTGACCTCGAGCGAGCCACCCCCTTTGCACCCTGTTTTTCCACCTCTAGAGTGGGCCGGCATGGCCCACGAGGTGGGGGTCGCACACATGTGCTGCATCAGCCGTGGCTGCCGCTCCTGAGAGCTGGGCCTGTGTGTGCCAGGCTGGGCACCACCTGGTGCCATCTGCCTCAGCCTCACGGCTGCCCCTTGTGTGGTTCCATCTTGGGAAAACCCAGTTTTGGGGTGAGTGTCCTCCTGGAAGCAGCACTTAGTAATAGCCCCCCTTGCCAGGTGCACTCCCCATCGGGGGCTGATCCTGTGTCCCCCAACAGCCCTGCCTGGTGGCGAACATGGCCCCACTGTGCACACGGGGCTGCTAAGGCTCAGTGGCACCTCCCTCGGGTCCCTGAGTGAGCCTGGGGCAGAGCCGGGACCCCACAGGGCTGCGTGTGGGGCTGCCCGGCTCCTCTGCGCCTGGGCCTGTCTCAAGGGCCTCGTCTCCATCTCTTGCTGCCTGGCATCTGGGGCCCTGTTGCTGGGCAGCAGCCCGTCCCTGGCAAGCCTCTGCAGAGGCCATGGGGAGGGACTCTTGGGGCTGTTTCCTTGGCTCTTCTGGCCTTGGAGACCTGAGTCTAGGATGAGGGTGGGCTGGCTCTCCTGCCATGTCCCTGTGGGATGGGCTGTGGCAGCCAGAGCCCCGGAACCAGGCTTGTGGGGCAAGGAGCGGGCCAGCCGGTGCCCAGCAGCCCTCTGGGCTGCTCCTGGGCCTCGCTCTTCTCTCAGTGCGGAGGACCACAATCACTGCTTTGTACCCAGGGACCCCATTTTGGCAGGTGTTACTGTGTTTTGTAACCACGGCTTGGTGGCCTGGGGTGGTGGGAGAGGCCTGGGCTGAATCCCACCTCTGCCCCTTCTAAGCCGTGTGTCCCCACAGGTCAGTCTGAGCCTCAGGTGCCCACCTTAAAATGTGGGTGCTTGAAGGGAAGGAGAAAAGTGCATGTGAGCACCTCTCAGCACAGGGCGCGTGGGCGGCCCCTCTTTCCTTTCGCTGCTGCAGCAGGAGGGACTTGGGTTAGACTTAAGGCAGCCCTGCAGAGCGGGTGCCCCCAGGAGTTGCCCTGCCTGGAGGCCGGGGAGGGGATGAGATGACCCCGAGGGCTGCCTTCGGTCAGCCTCAGTGGGCCCATGTGGATTCACCCCTGGTACCACATGGCACACATTCTGGGGCAGGCCCTTCACTCCACGTGAAACCACCTCACCAAGACTTCAGTTCTCCATCCTCACCGTGGCATGCCCCAGCCTGGGCCCTTCCCTGCAGACGCGCCTCACCTTTCCAGGGTGCTGGGGGACGGTGGGGGGCAGAGCTAATTTTCCAAAACAAAATTAACTCTTAGGAATGACTGTAAAGGCCCAGGTGTAACCGACCATTCAGTCCAGCTCCCAGGAATATGGGCCTCGACTACAGCCCTGTCTTTATTCCTTCCTGGTAACTGGGCTGTGTGACTGTGCTGGGGACTGGGGACACGGGCATGTGGCAGTCATGTTTGTGTGTTTGCACAGGGGACAAGACCCCTTGGTCCTGCTGACCCAAAACCTCTCAGGCTTCCACCGGCACACAGTTGGGCGGGAGTGTGACCCCAGAAACACAGCTCGGGCTGATGGGGTTGGGGGGAGTAGGGTTCATGGCACTCCTGAGGAGACTCTACTCAGAAAGGGGCAAGGTGGTCCTGGAAGTCTTCCTGGAGGAGGGGACAGCTAAAGAGAGCAGGAAACGAAGAGGTGGCTGAGCCACTCAGAGTGGATGCTCATGGCCAAGCCATGCCCCTCCCACGAGCCCCTCCTGCGTGCCCTCTGGGGCCTGCTGCCCCACCCTGGCGGGCTCATGGCACCATCTGCCTCTCTCGGAGCTCCCTGTCCTTGTCCAAGCCCGTCAGCAGGCCAGCCTGAGCCCCAGGGCACCTCTCCACTCCACATCTGGGTTGGGGGTCCTCATGACTGCTTCCCTCTGCAGGACTGGCCGTTTGACGATGGGGCGCCCCCGCCCGGGAAGGTGGTGGAGGACTGGCTGAGCCTGCTGAAAGCCAAGTTCTGTGAGGACCCCGGCAGCTGTGTGGCGGTGCACTGTGTGGCGGGCCTGGGACGGTGAGCTGGGGTGGGGGGCGCGGTTGCTGGGAGCTCGACTCGAGCTTGGGAATCTTGTGGTCTGACTTTCCTGCTTTCGGATCTGGGTCCTGAGCATACATCCATGTGAGCTTCCCAGAGGGTGGATGCCCCAGGTCTGGGGGTTCCCAGACAAATTTCACAGCCTTTCAGAGAGGAAGTCCTTCCCCAAATCTGACCTGGTTCCTTCCTGCTGTGGTTAAACCGTCCCTGCACCTTGTGCGGGAAAGGAGCTGCCTCTCCACTCCTCCCCAGCCACAAAGACCCCCAGCCTCAACCCGGCCTTGGACCCCTGCTTGAAGGTGGAACAGCAGCCTGTATTTGATTGACATGATCCACGCAGTGGGATCCCCATTTGCAGCGGGAAGACCAGCCGAGTGGGGTTGACAGCCAGCACGTACCAAGCTCTTATCCCTAGCCAGACCCCGCTGAACACTTTACCTGTGTGCCCATTTAATCCTCCCGCCAACACATTTTACACACAAAGAGCCTGAGGCACAGAGAGGTTGCCTGAACTACCCAAGGTTGCACAGCAGGAGTGGGAGGGAGCTGGGATTTGGACAGGAAGTTGGGCTGGGCTCCGAGCCTGTGCCCTCCACGGGGGTAGCGGGGGAAGTCTAGGCCCCCCCATGCCCTGCGTCTTTGGCAGGTGGCCAGTCAGGGGAGGGTCGGGGTGTGGAGGCTCAGGTGGCCCCAGCTCTGCCGTCTGCCCGCAGGGCTCCGGTCCTCGTGGCACTGGCCCTCATTGAGAGCGGGATGAAGTATGAGGACGCCATCCAGTTCATCCGACAGTGAGTGGCCGGCCAGCGGGGGAGGGCGCTCAGCAAGCACTCGAGGGTCTGGGTGCGAGGATCCTGGCTGCCCAGGATCAGGGCTGGGCCTTCCCCGGGCCCCCTCAGCCCTCTTTTCCCCAACACTCTGACTCTTGGTTGTGATGCCCTTGGCCGAGGCTGCAGCAGCAGGCAGCCCAGACCCCAGCGCCTGATCCAGCTGCTGTCTTGGGGCTGGAAGCACCTCACTTCCCTCCGTGACCCCGATGGCCCTGCTGCCCTGTGCCAGGCTCTGAGCTTTGCCTCCATCTTCAGTCCCCCTGGTGTCCAACCACCAGAATCCCATTTTACAGATGAGGAAGCTGAGGCTCAGGGAAGGGTGTGACTCGGCCAGGGTTGCACAGTGAGTTCTGTGCGCAGCCCCTCCCAGGAAGGGTTGGGCTCCTCCTCCTCCCAGGCTTCACCCTTGTTTCCCTCCAGGGGCTCATGGCCTGGGGGTGGGGTCGGACCCAGCTGGGTAAGCACAGGGGCTGTGGGAGCCCAGGGAAGTCAGCCTGGAGGAGGTGACACCTGGGTGAGTTTGGAAGATAAGCAGGGGTGAGCCGCGGGTGATCAGGGAAGGGTGATTCTGGCAGCAAGAATAGCCCAGGAGAAGGCTGGAGGTAGGAAGGGCCTGCTGCAGCCCCCCTGCACTCTTGGCTTTGAGCTCTCTGGGGCAGGAGAGGTGGCCAAGCCAGGGCCCCGATGATCCCTATCCCTGTCCACATCTTCCCAGGAAGCGTCGTGGAGCCATCAACAGCAAACAGCTCACCTACCTGGAAAAATACCGGCCTAAACAGAGACTGCGGTTCAAGGACCCCCACACGCACAAGACCAAATGCTGTGTCATGTAGCTCAGGATCTCGGCCAGGCCTGGGCCCACGGTGGCCTGGCCACCCACCCCACCCAGCAGGAGCTCCGTGCCTGGGCTGGCCTCCGTCTCTGGCACTTGTGTCCAAGGAGCCCGCCCAGCCCTGGTGCCATCTGTTCCCTGCCTCTCTGGACCTGTCTCTGTTTCTCCCGCTGTCTCTCTGAGGCTAGTTGGGGGCCCCCTTCCCTGGACCTCCTGCCACCGCCCTCTGACACCACCCCCAGGCAGGTCTCCTCTCTGGCTTGTTTATTGTGGGGCCGGAGTGTAATTTTTTAATTGCTGGGCCCAGTCCTTCCTCTGCGGCCCGTGACCTTGGCTTGTTTTTGGAACCTTAAATTATCGGATTCGGGGCAGGCAGATGTTCCGTGCACTCGAAGGCAATAAAGCAGGAGCCGTAGCTGTGTGTGTGGAGTGGGGTGTGGGGCCCCGGGGAGGGGGGTGGGGGGGCGGGACGCTTGGGGGCCCAGGGCGGCCACTGCATTTGGGGCTCCCGCAGTGCCCCCTGGTGGCCATGCTGGGTCCTGCCCCCCTGACTTGAAGGCCAGCCCGCGACATTTGGTACACCAGAGCAGAACCCTTCTTGGACTGAGTTGTCTGCTACAGTTTTTGGGGTTGGCACATTAGCAGGCAAGGCTGGGTCATCAGCATCGCCCCCATGCAGGACAGAGTGGGGTTCACTTGGGAGTTATTCTGGGCCTTGTGTCCTGTGGGGTGGCCTCCCTGTCCCACCCCAACCAGATGTCCTCATTTCAGCCTTAGATGCCCAGAGAAGGGAGCCAGTGCTGGTGGAATGAATTTCAGACATGTAACGGTCACGGCCAGGGTGGAGGGAAGCCCAGGGCGGGAGGCAAGGCGGGGGTGCCTGCCTGAGGCCATGGATTGCCACGTGCACATACACCGGTGTGTGGGTTTCCAAGTTGGGGGCCAGCCCCTGCGGGCCCAGAAAAGAGGTGTGAGGAGGGTGTGGCCACAGTGGGGGAGGGTGGGCTCAATGCTGGCCTGGCTGGCGGTGTGCAGCGAGGCTGGGGAGTGGCCTCTACCCCAGTGCCATCCCCTCGCACAGTTGCCCACCTCAGGACAGCACCCAGAGGCCTTTACTGACCCCTTGCTCCGGTCACTGCCCCGGGTGATGGGGGGTGCTGGCTGCCACCCATCTGCCTCTGCCTGCCCCGCCTCAGCCCCTGCCTTGGCAGTGCCCCCACCTGGCCTGCCCATACCACTAGGGGACAGGGCTGTGGGCTGGGGCGGCTGTCCCCTCACTGCACAACCTGGCCACGGCTCCTGGGTGGAGAGGGGCTGTAGCCCTGCCACATGGTCATTTGCTCCTTTCCTTGAACACATTTGTGAACTCAAGCAAATCTGATACCTGTTTGGTAAAGGTCACTGTAGTTTTTCAACCCACCATCCAGGTTTTGGGGCCTCCTCTGTGCTGGCCCTGGGCAGCCATGTCCCTGTCCCGAGAGGCTCACAGTGTAGCGGGGTTGGGGGGCGGGGTAAGACGGGCTAGGAACCCGTCTGGTGCAAGGTAGAGGTGCTCAGCCTGCAGAGGGGCTGTGAGGAGCTGGGGTGGGGGTCTCTGTCCAGCAGGGGCCGCGGAAGCAGGGCCTTTGAGAATTGACAGTGTGGAAGTCCTGAGGGCGGTAGGTGCCTGAGCCAAGCTGTGGATGAAGGTCAGTGGGCCCACAAGAGGAAGGGCAGGTGGGCAGATTTGGCTGGAGCATCCTGTGGGAGGGGCGGTGGCTGGCCTGGCCAGGTTGGAGAGAGATGGCCTGGGGCCAAGGCTCCAGGGAGAGCTCTGGCAGGGAGGGTCTCTCTAGGTGCTCAGTGGGGCCACAGGCAAGGGAAGGCCCATCTGCCCATTTCACACGTGGGGAAACTGAGGCTGAGAGGGAGTAGGACTTGGCTGAAGGTGAGGTGGGTCCCTAGGTGTCTCTCTGGGGGTTGGGGGACCCTACTGTGGACTCAGCCCTCCAATAAGTCTTGGGAGGAAGGTCTTGCTACGCGTTTTGCAGATGGAACAGCTGAGGCTCAGAGAGCTGAGACCCTTGCCTCAGGCCACACAGCTTGTCCAGGTGCGCCAGGCTGGTTCTGCTGCCAACCCTGACTGGACTAAGGAGGATAGCGGTGGGGGTGGAGGGACACGTGGGGCCCCAGGCTGAGGGGGGCAGGCTGAGGGAGCCCTTCACCACCAGCATCCCCTCAGCCACTGCAGAGCTCTGTGCTGGAGACGGACTGAAGGCTGCGGGCACCTTGGTCAACGGCCCTGTCAGAACTCTCCCAGCACCCTCCCAGTGCCCGTGTCCCAGGGGCTCAGGTCTCGAGGAGTCACCCCACATTGGGAGCGCAGGGGCTGCCATTTGCAGGTCGCAGACTTCATAGTGTGTCTCTGTCCCTGGGCCTGACTCCATCCCCGAGTCCTGCCAGTGTCTCCTGGGGCTTGGCTCGGTCAGTGGAGGGGCCTGTGGGATGGTGGGCAGGGAGCCGACAGGTGTAACACTCCTTTGTTGAATCTAGATCTTTCTTTCAAATGGAAAAATGTTAAGCAACAAAGCTCCAGGTGGACAGACTGGGCAGGGCTGACCACAGGGGTTATGGGGGGGAGAGCTGGAGGTCACTGCTGGGGTCTCGTGGACACCTCCCGAAGGAAGGAGAGCTGCCTGGTGGCGAACTCCTGGATGCCGGGTTCTAGGTCTTTTCTGAGATCTTCAAAAGCTCCAGAGAGGAGGGACAGACAGGTCAGGGTGGCCCCTGCCTGGGAGCAGCCTGTCACTGCATCCTGGGGGTGGCGGGGGAGGTGAGCAGGGCGGTGGCCAGACCCCAGCTCCTCTGACTGCCAGCCTGGGATGCTTCCCTTCATCTTTCGCAGTCCCCACCCACTCCCAGGTCACTTATTTCAGTGGTGCCTCGAGGCAGCCGTGGTGTGGGTGTGCCCCACTCACAGCACTCTGACAGGGGTCTGCCCAGGGGATGGTGAACCTCAACCTCCACACACACACACACACACACACAGGGGCTGGTGCTGGGCTCTGCTCAGGAGGCCTGGGTCCCTGTCCTGATGCTGACACTGGGTTGGGGAGGTGCGGGAGATGCCTCCACTCCTCTGGGGCCTCAGTCTTGCCATCTGTGAAATGGGTCTTGGAGTGCTAGAGCTGCGGTGGGAGGGCGTGGACTGGGGAAGGGCCAGGGGCCAGGGGGCTGCTTACTGCAGAACAGCAGTTTTATGTCGACATCGCTCACCATCTGGGACACAGCCTGGGGGTGGTAGCAGATGGTATAACCTGTGCGACAGACCGGGGAGCAGCTGGCTGGTGGGTGGGGGCTCCCTGTCTCCTTGGGGGCTCAGACCCACTCCTGCCCCGCCTCACACACCCCCTTTCCTCTCTTACTGGTGGATGGTCAGGGCAGGTGAGGGTCAGGGGTGTCAGGTGGGGGCAGGCCTTGGGGGGTAGATCTCCAAGCCCAGCCTTGCCCTCTGCCCACCTATGAAGAGTGCTGCCCAGGTCTTGATGTAGCGGTGGCAGCTATGCAGGTAGCTGAGGGCCTGTGCCAAGTGGATGCTGAACTCTTCCTGGCTATGGGACATCTGGCGGGAGGAGAGCACACTTGTCATGGGCTGGGGCCAGGGCTATCCCTGGAGGGACCACTGACCCTCAGCCCTCACCCCGTGTCACCTGGCTCTAGGGGCTGCCGCAGCAGCTGTCTGAGACATGGGAGTAGGTTGGGAACAGCAAGCCTGGCCCCTGCCACCCTGCCTCCCCTCTTCTGCTGCAGCCGTGTCCCCCATGCCCCCCGCCATGGCCCTCACCAGGCAGGTCCAGAGGAAGTGGCGGGCACTGAGGCCTCTCCCCCAGGCCAGTGAACAGAAGAGGGTGTGCTGCAGCCCCCAGCGCAGCAGCACGGCACAGCGGTAGAAGGCGAACTTGGCCTGCTGTGGGGACAGCCAGGGAGGGGTCATGCACCATGCCATGTCTCTGAGCCCAAGGTCTGCATCCTTGCCCCGCAGGTCATAGGCTTCGGCGGGCATCTGAGGCAGTCTGCTGTGCCGGGCTGCGGTGCTCCCCAGCTCCTTCCTGCCTCTCCCTTGGGAAGCCCCCTGGAAAGCCCCCTGCCGCCTGGCTGCAGCACCCATGCCCCAGGCTGGACTGCAGGCAGCTCTTCTCTGTTTGTTCTGGAACTGGCTGGTGAACTGTCCATTTCCCTAATGGCAGGGAGCCCTGTGAAAGCCGAGCTGTGTCATAATGGTCTCTGCATGGGGCATGCACTGGCACAGCCTGAGCCCTACCACGTGCCAGACGCTGGGGCCACAGCAGTGAGCAGGACAGACTGGGTCCTGCCGCACAGACAGCACGGCCCTGCTTGTGTGTGTGCATGTGTGTGTGCACTCGGGCCGGGGGCAGACTGAATGTGGTCAGGGAAACCAGTGCAGGTGGCCAGACCCTCCTCTCACCCACCTGCTGCCCCACAGAGCATCCCTCCCTCAGACAGCCACACTGCCATCTGCCTGCCCAGTCACCTGGCCACCTGTGTGCCTGGCCAAGGTGAAGGCCTATCAGCCTGTCTTTCCTGTGGTGAGCACTGACCGTGGAAACAGCGGGGCATTGGTCCTTCAGGTGCAGGAGCAGGGGCAGCAGGCTCTGGTGCACCTGGGTTCTTAGGCCGCTTAGCTCCCTGCGTGATATCGCTGCCACCAGGTCCCCGAACAGTGCCATGGCTGCCGCCCGAATCCCGTCCCGCTCCTGGAAGGCAGGGGCTCAGAGCCACAGCCAGACCTGCCTGGGGGTCCCAGCTTTTACCCGACTTGGGACCCTCCACCCTGTTCTGGGGATGGGGCTCAGTTCCCTCAGCAGGATCCTTTCAGTCAGGCTTGGGACACCCAGGGCAGGGCCGTGCCTCCCCCCTCAGACAGGGCTCCTGGGCCGGGTCCTAGGCCGTCCTCAAGGACATACAGTCATTTCTCTCATGCCCACAATGGCTCGTGACAACCCAGGCATCACGCACGCCGTTGAGGGGCGGACTTGGCCCCCGTTATCCCAGTGAAGGGAAAGCAGTCATCCTAAACATGACGTGTGCCAGTCAAGAGATCTGTGGGGTCAGCTGTGGGACGAGACCGGTGGGGTTGGGGACACTGAACGTTGGCACTAGGTCAGCCACGGGGAAGGGGCCGAGCGCCCCTGGCGGACGGACACCCCCCTGGCTAGGCCTGGCGGGGCCCCCTGCGCCGGGACGCACAGCCCGGCGGCTGCCCTGGGTTTCGGTCTCTGCGCCCCCGTCGGAGGGCAGCGGGGGAAGGGAGCGCGGGGAAGCGCAGGCGGGGACCGAGCAGAGGACACCCCGCCCCGCCCGGTGCGCTCACGTCGTCGAAGAAGGATCGCGCGCTGACGGCGACGCGCGTGCTGTGCGCGCCCGCGCCCTGCGCTCCCAGGCGGTGCAGCACGTCCGAGACGGTGCCCATGAGGCGCACGACCACCGGCTCGCTGTCCCGGAAGAAGCCTCCGAGGAAGGGCGGCAGCTGCCCGCGGAGCAGGCTTCCCTGGGGGCGGCGGGCACGGTGGGCGGAGGGCGCCGGGAATGACCGTCCCCCGCCCGCCCCGGGCGCTTGCAGGGCACCTGCGTGCACCCCGGCCTTGCCCCGCGCTCGCCCCGGCCGCGGCTGGGGAGGCTCAGAGTTGCCGCAGGCCTGGCTCGGCCCACCGTGGGGAAGTGTGCTCCTACCCTGGATCTGCCCGCCAGGAGCCCTGCGGCCCGGGTACGGCTTCCCCTTGGGGATTAGGGGAGAATGGCCCGCGCGGGGGCCTCAGGGCTAGGTGGGCCCCAGCTCCTTCCTTCTCCAAGCCTGCGCCGCCTTCCCTTGTCTTGGCCCCGTTCCCAGCCTCTCCACATGGAGTCTGGGGGCTGCGCCAGACAGACTGTGGTCACATTTCACATGCTGAAGTCACTGGTTTCTCCCATAAGGGGAGTTTGAGTGCACCAGGTGGTGGCTCCAGACCTTTTATGTTGCAAATGGTCATTATGTTCCATTTTTACACTTTCTTGTTTTAAAAATTAAAAAAAATTTGTTTTCAGCCAGTTCTGTCTGCTCCATTTGTGTGCAGTGTGTTCCTGAACTCCCTGGATGAGTTGTCGGAGGTAGTGTGTCTGCAGATGGATGTTTCCTGCCACAGGGCCCTTATCAATGACTTGTGTGCAAACCAGGTGATTTTTACTACTTTTAAACCAATCTAAAGCAACTTTGTTGGCTTCCTGAGCTCTGTTTGGTTTTAAAATATTAAAGTCATTTTCAGCAAGTGAGTCATTTAACAGCAACACACAATTTCTGAGCATCTGTGGGTGCAGCGAGGGTGCTGGGACCTGGGTTCTGGCCAGGGATAGGACAGGCAGAATGGAATTCTACTGGAAAGGGACAGAAAAGAACCTAAAATTTCACAATATGGTGTGTGTCTGCCCAGACGGAGCAGAGTGGCCTGCTCTGTCCTGCCTGGTCTATCCTGTCCTGTCCCCACACCAGCAGCCTCTCTGACCGGGAGCGCTCACGGTCTGCCTGTTCCCTCTGCCCCTGCCATAGCTGCTGGCCCACACCCCGCTGGGGGCCGGGCAGGGGACCATCCCCTCTTCCTTAGACCTGGCCCTCCTGGTCTAGTAGTGCTCTTGGCTGCCTTCTCCATTCCCTGTGTTGCCCTACTCAGTGCAGGGTACAGAGGAGGCACATGGAAAATTCCTGCCGATCACCTGTCTGGGAGCACAGCTGGAGAAAGGCACAGAGATTACTGACCACTGAATGAATGAATGGATGAATGAGGGAGCAAGTGTGTGAATAACTGACTGAGTGAATGAATATATAAAGAATGAACAAGAGAAATAATGAAAGAATGAGTCATAGATGAAGGATCCAAGGAACAAATGGACGGATGGATGTGTGGATGGATGGAGGAAGGGATGGATGAGGGGATCAATGGATGAATGACGGCTGGAGTATGGATGGATGAATGAGTGGGTGAGTGGACAGAGGGATGTGTGGATGGACAGGTGGATGTGTGATGGATGGATGAATGGATGGGTGAACAGATGGAGAGGTGCATGAATGGACGGATGAATAGATGGATGGGTAGACGGGTGGGTGGATGCATGAATAGATGGATGGATAGACAGATTGACGAGGAAGAGCTGTCTAGTCTCCATCCCCCATTCTTATGCACCTACTATGCTTCATGTGTAGTGCAAAGGGCTTTGCTGACTGTGACCCTAATAATGGAGGTCTCCTCTTAACCATGTGGAGACCTGTGAGCTGAACAGAATTGAAGTGAAAAGGCTGACGGGCAAATGGCTTTGGGATCTCTTTGGAAATTGTCCCTTCTGTGGCCTTCCCACAATCACACTTTCTTCCACTAGCCCTGAAAATCTGTATATTTATGACAGCCTCCTCCAATAGCATCAGAAATAGGGGCTGGGCATCTCACCTTCCCTGTGGGGTCTTAAGGCAGCCCCTGGGGAGGATGAGGGGAGGTAAAGGCTTTGCTCCTCCTGATTGGGTGGGAAAATCTCTGTCTCTGTCTCAGCATAGTTACTGTATGGAGTCAGCCACTGGCAGGACCCGCATAGGGTGCCAGGCATAAAAGAAATGCTGCTGTGGCTGCTTGTGACAGCACATGATTTGAGGGCTGACCATGTGCCAGCTGGTGGTCTCAGTACGGCCCTCATGACCCGCCTACCGTACGAGGCAGCTACTACTATCACTCCCATTTTGAAGATCTGGACACTGAGGTCCAGGGAGCTAAAGAAACTTGCCAGCTAGAAAGCACTGGAGTGGGGATTGGTCCAGGGTCTGGGCTCTTAACCATTGCATGGTGCCCAGGAACCTACAGCAAGGATGATGTCGGGTGTTCCACGGCTGAATTGGGGGGCTGGAGATGGAGTAAGGCCAGATCTCCCAAATCACCATACAGGCCTTCTCCCCTCCAGCTGTTCATTATGGGATGTGGGCTGTTACCATCATGGGGTGGAATTGGCTGGGAATGGAGAAGTCAACAACGGGTTGAGGGGACATCCACAGATCCTCGAGGTAAGTTCTCTCTGGATCAGGCTTGTGGTGCCACCTGGCTGGCTCCTCAGGGGGCACCTCGATGTCTGCAGTAGGATTCGTCTCTCTCCTGGGGTTGGAGACTCTGGCCCCAGGGAATAGACACCTTCCCCCCTCCCACCACCTGCCCCATTCTACAGAGAAACTGAGGCCCAGAGAGGTGGAGTCAGGTGTCCCAAGCCACATTAGTGGAGGCGACAGAGGTGAGATTCCGATCCAGTGGACCTTGTCCACACCTGGTGCATCTGGCTGCTTCACTGGGTGGGGGATATGTGCCAGCCATGGTGCCTCTTGGACCGTACCTTCTCCGGGTGGAAGAGGATGTTCCCGAGGCCCTGCAGGCTGGACACACGGACCTCGGGGCTGGAGTCCCTGAGCCCTTGCACCAGCGCGGTCAGGGCGGCCTGTTTGGGAAGCACCTCCAGCAGGGCAGGGCTGTAGAGGAACTGGGGTGGCCCCGAGGAGGGTAGGCAGGTCAGGCCCAGCACCGTCTCTTGGGGAGCCTGCCTCCAAATCTGGGGGGGTGGCTCCAGGACCAGGGTCTGGCTGGGGGTCTCAGGGAAGGCCCTGGGTACCTTGGTTAACAAGTATTTAAAGCCTACCTGGCTTAACCCTTCAATGTATGGCTGGGGAAACTGAGGCTGAGAGAGAGGAAGGGACTTGCCTGGGGTCACAGGGCACCAGGGTCTAGAGCCCTCATGGAGGGTGGCCCAGACAATCCTGCCAGTGGAGTGGGAGCCTCACGAGGTTTGACTTGGGTTCTCCTGCTGGAGTCAGTTGTGGAAATGGCACGCCCACCCACAAACTGCCACAGCCCAGCGCTCACAGGTGCAGAGCTGGCCACACCCAGTGCTTATCCAGTTCTAACCATTCCCTTTCAGCTTGACAGGGGACCCCTGAGCCACACAAGGGCGGGACAGGATGAAATTTGAGCCTGGATCCACCTGAGTCTACACACTGTGCCCCTTCAACCCTGCAGGGGCCATGCCAGGGAGGGAAGAGTGGAGATGCAGGTCCCCCAAGGCTGCAGGCTGAGGGGGGCCTGAGAGGTGGGGTACCCAGCAAGGGGCCCCAGATGGCCGACACCCCCAAAGGGCCAGAAGCAGGAAGCGGGGTGGTCTGCCTGGGCGGCCTCCCCTAGTCAGGGTAGGTCCGATGTGAGGAGGCTGGAGGCTGGGGCTCAGGCTGGCTGAGGGTCCCCCACTCTGCCTGTGGCCACGCCCTTACCTCAATGAGGATGAGGATGGCTGCCTTCCTCTCCCGCTCCTGCGGGCTCTGCAGGCTGGGCAGCAGCTGGCTGAGCACTGCCTCCATCTGCCTGCAGTGGTTCTGCACCATGGCCCTGGGGGGCAGGGCTGGACTCGCCATCACCGCCCGGAGTCCACTTTCCTGTCGCCACCCAACCCAGCTGGAGCTGGGTGGCCAGGAGGGCCTGATGTGGCAGGCACATGTCTCCTGAGCCTGTTCCTGCTCCCTCCACACCCACAGGCCACCCACTCGTGCCAGGCTTGGGCTGGACATGGGGGAGACAGAGAGGCACAGCCCTGGTCCCCAGGAGGTCTCGGGCCAGGGTGGGGCTCTGAGTGCATGTGCCTGTTCCCAGTGCAGGAGGTGTGCACCTTCACATGCCTGAGAGCTACCATGTGCACATGTGTGAATCCATGAGGTCCTCCTCACAGGCAGACCCTGGGGGGCTGCGAGTGGCTCTGGAGGCCTGGGGCCCCATCACTGTGGTCCGTACACCCAGCCCCGTGGATGGGTGGTGGCCTGAGCAGGCCCCCCCAACCCTGTACCTGGCAAGGAGACCCACGCCCTGCGAGTAGGTGTGCATGCTGGTGAAGAGCTCCCAGGCACCCTGAAGCTCCAGGTGGGCAAACTCGTGCCAGTGCCCCGTGGTGGACAGCAGGCCCTTCAGTGCCTCCAGTGATGTGCTACGGCCAAACAGACCACAGGCGGTCACCTGGGCCACCCCTGCCCCTGGAAAGAGCCCTGCCGCCCCAGACAGAAAGGTGCATCTGGTGCCTGTGTTGGCTCCAGTGCCTGGCATCATCGAGGCCTCCCAGGGCCTGCTCTTTCCTGCCCTGTGTAATGTCAAGGCCTAGGATATGGCGGGGGCTGCACAGGGCATGGGAGGAGCGTGAGCCCGTCAGACCCCAGGCCTCGTCTGGGCGAGAGGCTGGAGGATGCCCTTCCAGGGAGGGGGAGGGGCCAGGCTTTAAGGCGGAGCTCGCTCGCTATTGGTTTGGCACATGGCGAGTGTGAGGTGCCTTTGGAGCATCTTAGAGGGGACAGCGATTGCGCCCACGGCTGGATGTACAGGGCTGGAGCTCACGACAGGCTGGAGAGAGAGTTGCGGAGCTATCTGGGGGTCTGTGGTTTCCCATGTCACAGGGTGGAGAGGGTCCAGGCTGAGCCTCGAGGGATGGTGACGTTTAAATATGGGTGAAGAATACTGAGGGTAGCATCTGGGGAGGGAGGAGGAGCCGGGGGAATGGGGCATCATGGAAGCCCAGAGAAGAGTCCACTCGCCACTCCTGAGACCCCTCTGCCCTCAGAGGACATGGAGAAACCAGGCTGCGCGGCCCACGCGTGTGTGCTGAGAAAGAACGGCAGACACGGTGTGTGGTGGAACCGTAGCTTGGCAGCTACTGGGTGCCTGCAAGGGGCCTCGCCTACACCATCTCAGGTGTCCATTTATTGTCACCCTTCTTTAATAGAGAAGGAAGCAGTCCAGAGAGGTGACCTGTCCTGTCTGGGTCACACAGCCTGTCCAAGAGTGGCAGAAGTGGACTCAAGCCAGACCCCTGGCTCCAAACCTGCACAACGACATCACTGTCACAGGTACAGGGCTGCCCCAGGCACTAAGCTTGGTCCCAGGACACAGGTAGAGCACCTGGGAACGAGGACTGGGAAAAGCAAGGCGGCCCTGGCTTGCTGGCCCTCTCACCGTTCCTGGCCATCCCTTGCCTGGTCGCCGTGAGTGCCTCGCCTGGATGTGTGAGCCTGCCCCGCCTGGCATGAGGCTGTCAGCTCGGACCAGGCACGTTTCTGAGCAGATCTGCAGAACTGGCATCAAAGGATGAAATGCCATTTCCTGAAAGTCCCTGATGGTGCCAATCCAAATGCCAGCTGGCTTGTCATCTCGCCCCGAGCTGTGTCAAGAAAGAGGCAGCGTTTTCCAGGTCACTGGTCTAGCCACAGAAGGGGACTCGGGGGGGAAGTGCTGTTCTGTTCGCTCTGCGAGGACTCCAGGAGCGTCTGGTCCTGTGGCACCTCTGGCTTCATTGCGATTGCCCGTCCTCATGATAGCCTCGTCACTGCAGCCACACCAGGGCATTTGGAAAGATGGCGCTCGGCTCCTGGGGTGATCACATCCCCCTGCAGGGCCTTAAAACCTAAAACTTGAAACCACGCCCAGCCCAGACCCCCAGCAAGGCCCAGGGACACATGCCAGAAATCCACAGGCAGCCCTGAGACTGATGACGATGGAGACCCTGGAGTCTGTGCCCTGTCATGGCAGGACCGTCTTCTGCTCCTCCTGGTCCCAAGGCTATGGCCTTCCTTCAGCCTCCAGCAATGGCTGCCCTGTGCCCACCAACCCCCCTTTCCCTGCTCTGGCCGCAGAGAGGGCAAAGCCTTCTCAGAAAGAGGCCGGCCAGACCCCAGCCTCACACCCCCCAGCCCAGCGGGTCCACAAAGTCTCCCTCCCCTCCCCCACTATCGCCTCCTCCTTCCGGTTTTATTTTTAATTGTAAAATATACAACACATAAAATTTGCCATTTTAACATTTTAAAGTGTACAGTTCAGTGGCGTTAAGCACATTCAGTGTTGTGCAGCCATCACCCCGTCCATCTCCAGAACTTTCTCATCTTCCCAGACTAAAAGTCTGTCCCCATTAAACAC
Source organism: Cynocephalus volans (assembly GCF_027409185.1). Classification (NCBI taxonomy): domain Eukaryota; kingdom Metazoa; phylum Chordata; class Mammalia; order Dermoptera; family Cynocephalidae; genus Cynocephalus; species Cynocephalus volans. The sequence goes on from NC_084474.1 coordinate 93,750,112, forward strand.
CAGCTCCCCGTCTTCTCCCCCAGCCCCCCACAAGCACCATCCCGCTTTCTGTCTCTGTGGATTTGACTCCCGCAGGAACTGCATACAGGTGGACTCATACAGCATTTGTCCTTTTGTGATGGGCTCATTTCACTGAGCACAATGTCCTCAAAATTCATCCACATTGTAGCAGGTGTCGGAATTTCCTTCCTTTTTAAAGCTGAATCGTATTCCGTTGCAGGGATGGACCACACTCGTGTTTGCATTCGCCGTCGAGGGACACGTGGGTGGCTTCCCCTCGGCTGTGGTGAATAGTGCTGCAGTGGACATGGGCGTGCAGTAGATGTTCGGGACCCTGCTTTCAGTCCTTCTGGTGTATAGCTGGGGGTGGGATTGCGGGGTCACACGCAATTGGGTTTTAAATTTTCTGAGGAAGCTCCAGACTGTTCTGCACAGTAGCTGCACCATCTCGCATGCCCGCCAACAGTGCACAAAGGTCCCAGTCGCTCTTCATCCTTGTCAACATTTGTTATTTTTCACGGCTGTGAGGCTCCTCCTCTTCCTTCTATCACAGGCCTTTGTCCCCTTGGCCCGGGAGACAGAGGCAAACATTGAGGACGAGAAGACGGTGAGGACAGGGAGTGTCTTTGAACTAAAGAGAAATGAGGTGCCCCATGAAAATTAAGTGGATGAGAAGAGAGGAGTGGGAGGTCCTTCGGGGAAGACCCCACTGAGAACTGACCAGTGCAGCCAAAGTCTAAAGAAAGGGGTTTCGATAGTCAGGGGAGGAGAGGAAAGGAAAGGACCTGTCTCCAGCCCTCCCAGGGGAGGCTGCCCTGTCCAGACCCCCACTTGCTGGTCACAGGGGCCAGCCCAGCTGCACAGAATCCTCGGAAGCCCAGGACTAGTTTCAAGACTCGCCTGGCTGTCACCCAGTGTCCTGTGCCAGCCCCAGCCTGCTGGGGCACCCACGGAGATAGCGGGCTACTCAGCAGTGGGTGGCCAGATCCCTCTCTGCCCCTGTCCCCCCTTGATGGTACCACTTCGGCCTGGCCCATGGCATCAGACCCTGGACCACCGTGATACACCTGGGTGATGCTGCCATTTGGGGTCTTGGGGAGTGGCTGCCAGCCTCCCCACTGTCCTGACGGCTTGCCCATATGGCTTGTCAGTGTGGCTGCTGTTTGGTCTGACCTGAGCCTGGGCCCCTTTGGGGTGGCATCAGGTACCAGCCCTGTAGTTTTCCTCCGGGGAAGGCAGGCCCAGGCCCCATGCTGGCTCGAGGGAGGCGTGGGGGCCAGGCCTGGCCAATCAGAGCCTCACGTGCCCCTGTGGCCAGGGTGATTGGTTCAGGGTGGGCATGTGACCCAAGCTGGGCCAATCAGAGCCAATGGACTGTGCCCAAGGTGAGAGTTTCTCATCTCCCAGCTGTTGGGGCCACCTCCCTTGTGAAGAGAACTGGGGGCTCGGGGGGAGAGACTAGAGGTGGAGGGATAAGACTGCCATAGTTTGACACAGCCATCCAGCTGGACCTGAGCAGAAGGCCACCCCAGGGCCTGAGAGGGAGAGACAGACAGACAACCCTGTTGTGAGGGGGAGCCCCAGAGAGACAGACATTCTTGCTGTGTGGGGTAGCCCCAAGTGAGACAGACAGACGTCCCTGCTCCCCAGAACCTTGCATTTGGTGGGGTGGGCAGTAAACTAGGTAAAAGGCACAGGTAACAGATTTTGGATGGTGCTGTGGGAGAGTGTAGCAGGGAGCGGGCGGGAGGCCAGGTGGGCGCTGCTATTTAGAGAGGGAGGCTGGGGAGGCCTCAGTGCAGGGACAGGGGAGCAGAGAGTGCAGGGGCGGGTGGCTGGGGCTTCAGGGCATTGCAGGAGGGAGAGGAGCCGGCGGATCGTCGCTTGCTGCTTTCTCCCAGCCCTCCCATGTTCTGGAGGAGAGCATTTTATTAGCTAATTAGGGAAGATTCATGCATTTTGCTGGTTGATCTGAATAAAAGGAACTTTATACACATTCGGATTCAGAGGCAATATGGGAAGAAGTGTCGTTTTCTCAGTGACGTGCCTGGGGGAGAGTTGTTAAAGCTGAGGAATTGCGTGGGGCACGTCATGATACAGACGAATGAAAACAGTTGCCCCAGTGGGTTTTCAAGACTTGCTTATTGACTTCTGGAAATACGACCTGGTGTAAAGGGAAGACGAAGGCAGCTGCCCTGCTGCAGCCCAGGTCTGGCAGGTGGGGCGTGGTGGCTCCCACTCGGGTCTGTCCACCCTTGGCAGCCAGGGCTGGGCAGCCATCCGTGATGGCAGCATAAAAAACATGCCAGGGTGCAGTGACATGCCCAAGGGGACCCAGAAGGGTGTCTGCCTCCAGGAACTCTATGCACAATGGTCAGGTGGCCCTTGCTGTCTAGCTCAGCTCCATATGGACATGCTGTGTGGCTCAGGGAAGCCTCTGACCCTCTCTGAGCCTCAGTTGCCTCATCTGTAAAATGGGAAGATGACATTCATCTCCAGAACCCCTGCAAGGAGTGTACTGGGGTAAGATGTGGCGGTGTGCTATGTGGGTACTTGATAGGTGCCATCCATGTGGGGTCCCTGCATGGCAGCAGTGCTGAGAGTCTCAGCTGCCAAGCGCCCCCAGGTGATGAGAAATAGGCCAGGCACCCACAGCACCAATAGGTCGGTGCTGCCCTGGCCGTGGACGGTGTTTGGGATCCTGCCTGTTGTGGGTTAAATTATGTCCTCCCTATAAAAGATATGTTGAAGTCTTAAGCCCCAGTACTTGTGAATGTGACCTTATTTGGAAATAGTGTCTTTGCAGATGTCATCAAGTTAAGATGCAGTCATTAGGGTGGGCGCTAATCCAATGACCTGTGTGCTTATACGAAGGGAAAACGTAGACACAGGTACTCAGGGAGAAGCAAGGACGTATCTCCCCTACAGGGCTCAGAGACGTGTGGCCCTGCTGGCACTTGACTTTGGACAATGGGTCCCTGTTGCTCTAGGCCACCCAGTCTGCGGCACTGTATTACTCAGCCCTGGGTGGCTGACACACTGGCTTTGCCCTGGGCATCCCTGTGGGCTGCTTGCACATCTGGCTAGGCCTAGATGCCTGTGGGGCCCCTGGTCTTACCTCTGGGGGCCGGGCATGACCCCCTCCTGGGCCTGTTGCTCTGGCTGGGGCTCCGTGGGCAGGTTCAGCTCCAGGACGTAGTGCATCTGGGTGAGGAGGGCCAGGAGGAGCTCGGGGTAGGCCTCCTTCATGGCCACCTTGAACTCTCGGGCGAACTGCAGCTCGTGCAACGTGTTCATGGCCTGTTGGGGGCAGGTGGGGCCAGGAGTGCTGACCCACTGTCTGCAAAACCCACATCCAACCGAGCCTCTCCCTTCCTGCTCAAAAGCTTCAAGGACCAAGGCTGAGTGTCCAGACGCTGTCCCTCCCTTCCACCTCTGCAGCCTCAGCCCAGCCCTCTCTGGACCCACCGTGCTGGTCTCCCTGTTGCTGGCAGCCTGCTGCCCCTGGCCTCCTCCCTGCATCCCCGCAGACCTCCCACCACGACCCCAGGGACGCCTCCCTGACCCACCAGTTTCCCCAATGCCTTCTGTGCTCTGCACTTATTTACTGTCTGAGGTGTCACCCTGAAGGCAGGTTCCAGCTGCTGTGGGTCCTGCTGTGTCACACACAGCAGGGGCCTCGTGCGTGAGTACACTGACAACAGTCCCTAGGCCTGGAGGCCTGCCGTGCCTGAAGAGGCATTTAGTCCAGAATGTTCTCAGAATGCGGGAATAGCACTTGCCAATGATGACAAGGGGAGGGCAGGAGCTGGGGGCACAGTGTGATGTTGGGGAGGTGAGGCTGACCCCATGCTACTGGGGTGGTCTCCTGACAGGGGGTGCTCTCTGCTTGGGGTCTGGCATCAGCCCAGGGTGGAGGCATTGGGGGGAGGGGCTGAGTGCCAGGCAAAGAGGGAGCACCTGGGCTCATGGGGGAAGCTGGAGGTGGGGTTCCTACGTGTAGGCGGGGGCTAGGAAGCTTTGAGTCTTTTCACACCCTTCCCTCTGCCTGAACCCGGCCCCCACAGCCTGTCCTCTCCAAGGCTGTCCTGCACCAGTCCTGGCACACAGCAGATGATTGAGTTGCCTTATAGCCCTTCAGGGCTGATGTACTGTCCTGATTTACAGAGGAGGGCCCAGAGCCCTTGGCCAGGTCGTGGGGAGCCGGGCTGGGATCCAGGGCCTGGGCCTCTTTCCTCCAGGTGGGGCTGGGCTGGGCTTCCGCAGCCTGGAAATGGCCGTCCCCCCTCCCCTGGCACATAGTGGGAGCTTGACCAAATGCACACAGGAAGCCAGGACTGGCCTGGGGTCCAGGGGTGGTGGTGGAGACTCACGGCCAGCGAGCGCAGGTAGGTCTTCTCCTTGGGGTGGGGGCTGCTGTCCCTGGCCCCAGTGGGCAGGGGCCGCTCCTCCAGCCAGGCCAGCAGCATGGCCAGCACCAGGCGGCTCACAGGTTGCTCGGCCCCCAGGGCTCTCCATAGCCGGAAGGCGTGGCTGTGGGCAAGGAGGGCTGTGAGTGCAGTGCTGCAACTTGGCCGCCGTGACCAGGGCCTGGGAGCCCTCCCAGGGGAAGGCCGGGGGGTGGATGAGAGCATGGTGGGTGGAGGGGAAGGGCACGAGGGTGGGGCAGGATGGGAGTGGGCCAGCTACCCTGGCCCCTGCTCCTGGTCTCTCATCCACACCAGCCTCTTCCTGGGTCTTCCCTCCATGACTCTCTGCACCAAGCTGGAGTTTTCCTACTCTGTCCCTGTCTCTTCACTGCTTGTCACCTTCCATGGGTCTCAAGTGCTGGAGAGAGCCCTAGCTGGCACTCAGAGCTATCACTCTGACCCCTTGGCTCTGACCTCCAGCCCTGCCTGCCTTCCCCTTCCTCTCCTGCCTCTGGCCTCCTGCGTGCTGGCCTTTGTGTTTGGAGCACTCTTCGTCCCCTGGCTGAACCCCATTCAGTCTTCAGGGCTCACCATGAAGCCACCTCCTTGACTACTTCCTCCTAATTCTGGGCTTGCTGAGGTCCAGCTCTCTCAGACTCAACCTGGTTCAAATCAGGGGTAATCACTAGTGTGTGCACAGAGCTTCACAGTTTATACAGTGTCCTTGTGTTCCTTTTGCAGATGGGGAGACTAAGGGCTGGAGAGAGAGGGCTTGCCCTGATAGAGGCCCTGCCTTGTAGCCAGGTAGTTGGGACTGGAGAGCAGGCCTTCCCAGTCCTATTGCCTTTCCACCTGGTTCAATGGCATGACCCTGTGTGGCCTGGGGAAGGGAGGGGACATCAGGGTGGCCTGAGATGTCAGTAACCATGATAGCCCTCTGTTTTCTGCCCTAAACGGTCTTTAGGTCTGAATGTTGGGTGGAAGGGGCTCGAGGGGTAGAGGGGCCCTGGGGTGAGGAGGCAGGGGTTTGGGGGTGGCTGAGTGAGCTCCCATTCCCAGCTTTAAAACAGACCCAAGGGGCCCACTCTTGAGGCCCTGGAGAAGCCACTTCAGTCCTGTTTGACCCTTGGCTGGGTGGACATAACAGCTCAGAGGACTGCAGGAGATTCTAAAGTATAGTACCATTCACCTGGAAAGAGTGGGCTCTGGAGTCAGAGGGGCCTGGGCTCAAATCCCTGCTCTGTCCCATGCTGGCTGTGTGACCTCAGGCCAGTCACTTAACCCCTCTGGGCCTCAGATTCCTAACCGCAGAATTGGGGGGCAATGCCTGCCTCAAGAGGCTTAAGGGAGAGGATTCTCCACAGGAGCATGAGTGCCCAGAGGGTGACTGTCTCTACCGTGCTCCCTGTGAATATCTGTCACTCAGCTGGCACCTGTGTGCTGAGCACTGTCATGTGCAGACAATGTCCCAGGGGACCAAGCAGTGGCAGAATCAGAAAAAATTCCTGGCCTCATGGAAGGGACAGCCTAGAGGGGGACATGGGCAGCAGACATGGGGATGTCAGATGCTAAGTGCTGCCAACAAGAATGCAGCAGGGGAGGGGAAGAGTGGGCAGGGGCAACGTGTTTGGAGTGCCTTCACTTTTAAATAGGGCAGCTGGGGATGCCTCTCTAAGTAGGGGACGCTTGGGCAAAGACCTGAGGACATAAGGAGACAACCACACTGCTGTGTGTGTGTGGGAAACTCCTGGACAGAGAGCGCTGAGACAGTTGCATTCTTGGTGTGTTCAAGGGACAGAAAGGCCAGTATCATTGGGGTGGAGTGGGTGTGGGGGAGAGGAAAGGAGGACAGTGGGATTGTGGCACCCACGTTATGACCTTGTTAGCTACTGTGAAGGTTTGGGTGTTGACTTTGAATGAGATGGAGCCACTGAGGATTTTGAGCAGAGAAGTGGCATGATCCAATGTATATTTTTCAAGGACCACTCTGGCTGCTGGGTGGGGGCAGGGGGAAAGTGGACAAGACACTGCATGTGACAGCTGGTGGTGTCCTGAGCTAGGGTGGTGTCCGTGGGGGTTGTGGGGACTTGGGGGCAAGTGAAGTTGGCAGCATTTCCTAGGGCATGGGATATGGTGTTGAGAAGATAGTGATGGTCACACCAACAATTTCAGCCTGAGAAGTGGGAGGGGTGGGGTGAGCAGGTATGATACGGGGAAGCCTGCAAGAGAAGCAGGTTTCAGGGGGAGGTCAGGAGTGTGGTCTGGATTTGCAAAGTGTGAGATGCCTCTGTTGTCCAAGGGCTGCGTCAAGTGGTCAGGGGAGAGGTCAGGCTGGAGGTGAGCCCTGGGCAGGTGTCAGTGTTTAGGTGATATTTAATATGGGATTGGATGTGACCACCACGGAAGTAAGTGTAGCTGAAGATGAGGTTCAGGGTTCAGCCTTGTGGCCTCCACAGCTAAGAAACCAGGGAGATGAGGAGGAGCCAGGAGAGGAGACTGAGCAGGAGTGGCTGGGGAGGTAGAAAGAGAGCCAGGGAGTGTGGGGTCTGAGGGCATCAGCTGAGTCCAATTCTGCTGACAGGCCACGTAAGGAGAGCTGACCACGAGACACAGCATCACAAGGCGACTGGCAACCTTGACAAGAACCAGCTTCTGGGAGCAGCAGTGGAGAAAGTTTGATCCAGGAGGGTTTAAGAAGGACTGGGAGCCACAACTCAACAGCAAAAAGACAACCTGATTTAAAAATGAACAAGAGTCTTGAATAGACATTTCTCCAAAAAAGACCAATGGCCAACAAGCATGTGAAAAGAGGCTCAACACCATTAGTCATCAGGAGAATGCAAATCAAAAACAGAACATGAGGGTATTTCACAAAGTTTGTGGAAAAATAGAATTAAAAGAGAACACAAATCTTTCCATGAACTTTGTGAAGACCCCTAGTGTGTTGCTTCACACCTACCAGGATGGCAATAGTCCAAAAAATGAAAAACAACAAGGGTTGGTGAGAATGTAGACAAATTGGAACCTTCATACATTGCTGGTGAGAATGTAAAACAGTGCAGCTGCTGTGGAAAATGGTGTGGTGGTTCCTCAGAAAGCTAAACATAGCACTGCCATATAGCTTAGCAACTTCACTTCTAGGTATATGCTCAAAATAATTGAGAGAAGGGACCTGAATATACTTGTATGCCAGTGTTCACTGCAGCATTATTCATGACAGCCGAAAGGGGAGACTCAGAGGGACATCATCAAGATAGTGGAATAGATGATTCCCAGTGTTGCTCCTCCCCACAAGTAACTGATTTACCACTATTAAAAAGCAAAGACTGCCAATCTGGGACTGCTGCAGCTGCGGGAAGAAGAGTTTGTGAAAGCATAAGAGGACACAGCGAGAGGGTGTAGGGACGGCACCAGTTGTTTTAAGCCAGTCTGGGGCAGGGAGTGGCTGCCACACACAAATTGAGGCTGGAAAAAGCCACAGTGGCACTATTTGCATGAACCTGCTTGGAGTCTGCAGGGGAAAGGATGGCTTTGGAGCACACCATACCATAGGCCATAAAGACCACTGGCAGGATTCCCTTGGGCCTGCATAGGAGTGAGTGGCTGCAGCTGACTGGAGAAAGAAGCCACCGAAAAGCCAGTGAATTGTTGCGAGGGACATGTACATGGCCTGCCCACAGGAAGCAGTTGGAGTGCAGGAGAAAGGCTGGCCCATGGGGATAGCATTGGGTGCAGCATGGGTAGCTGGTCTTGGTGGAAACTGGTTAGGGCAATAGAAATGCAGGGGGCACAATCTGCAGAAAAGACACAGTCCTGGGCCAGAATTTCCACATAGCCCAGACCCAGAAGGGATTAATGCCAGCAATAAAAATATGAATTGCATGAAAAGCCTTTCCCCAGAGAATCAGCAGTAAAACAGCAACTTAGCTCAAGTTCTGGTCCTTACAGGAAGTTCCCCCAATTTGGGAATTAATGACAGGATAGCACATTAGTTCTAGTGCAGAGCCTAAGTGCTGGTGGTAGCAGTTAGTCCACCACAGAATGAAAAACAAACAAACAAACAAAAAACCAACACAGACCAGAGACAAAGCTCTGGTATTAACCAGTAAAGGTCTAACACAACTGAAGAACACATATAAAACCTAGAAGAGGCAGCAGTATCCTCAAATGCCCAGGTATCAACATAAAGACAAAGATTGAGAAATGACAGAGATATATGTTGCCACCAAAGGAAACAAATAAAGCACAAGCAATGGACCCAGAGGACCAGCAGATGTATGAAATATCTGACAGAGGATTCAGAATAATCCTCTTAAGGATGTTCAGGGAGTCACAAGAAAATAGATAGAAAAATTAAATGATATTTGGAAAACAATTCAGGAGTGGTATGAGAAACTTGGCAAAGGAATAGAATAAAAATAAAAATCCAATTCTAGAAATTCTAGAAATAAAGAATACATTATCTAAATTGAAAAACTTGACAGAAAGTCCCAAGAAAAAATTAAACAGAAATACAGCAAACATGGGACTCCCTCAAGTGAAATAACCTCCACATAATTGACATACCTGAAGGAGAGGAAAAAGGAAGAGACTTGAAAAGCATATTTAAGGAGAAAATGACTGAAAATTTCATTTCTCAAGTATGGAGAAAGATGACAGCATCCAGATACAGGAAGCTCAGAGGTCATCAATCAAGTTCAATCCAAAGAGGGACTTGGATTAATGTCACCAAGACACATCATAATCAAATTATTATAAGCACAGACAAAGAGACAATACTGAAAGCAGCAAGAGAAGAGAAACATATAACATTCAATGGTGCTCCAATACATCTCTCAGTGGATTTCTCAGTAGAAAACCTACAGGTCAGAAGAGAATGGGATGATATATTCACAGTGCTGAAGGAAAAAAGATTGTCAGTCAAGAATTCTGTATCCAGCAAAACTAACCTTCAAATATGAAAGAGAAAGTCTTTCCCAGGCAAACAAAAGCTAAGGAAATTCATCAACATTAGATCTGCCTTACAAGAAAGCTAAAGAGAGCTCTTCAATCTGAAAGAAACTGATGCTAAAGAGCAGCAAGAAAACTTCTGAAGGTTGATAACACATTAGTAAAGCAAATACACAGACAACTTCAGAATACTCCCATGTTGTTAGGGTGCTGAATAAACCACTTATATCCTTAGTATGAAGACTAAAAGACAACCCTACAAGACAATAACATTTACTACAACCATATAAGAGAAGGGCAACATTAAAAGATATAACTTGGAACAACAAAATATCAAAAAAATGGGGGAAGGGGGTAGAAATGATGCCAAAGCATAGAGTTGGATTTGTTTTTCTGTTTTCTTAGATATCAAAGTCAAGTTGTTATTAGTTGTTACTAAAATAATTTGTTATAACTATACCATGCTTTTCTTTCTTTTTTTTTTTTTTTTGTCATTTTTTCGTGACCGGCACTCAGCCAGTGAGTGCACTGGTCAGTCCTATATAGGATCCGAACCCGCGGCGGGAGGGTTGCCGCGCTCCCAGCGCAGCACTCTACCAAGTGCGCCACGGGCTCGGCTATACCATGCTTTTCTATAAGCCTCAATGGTAACTGTAACACAAAAACTTATGAGACATACTAACATTAAATAGCAAGAAATCAAAATATACAGCTAGAGAAAAACATTCAACCAAAAAGGAGGACAGTAAAACCAGAAAAAAGGAAAAAGGGACCCACAAAACAATCAGAAAATAAATTTAGCAAAACGGCAGTAACAAGTTCCTATATATCAGTAATAACCCTAACTGTAAATGGATTAAAATTTCCAATTAAAAGATATAGAGTGGCTGAATGGATTATAAAACAAGAACTGACAATATGCTGCCTACAAGAAACTCACTTAACCTATAAAAACACACACTGGCTTAAAGTGAAGGGATGGAAAAAGATATTTCATGCAAATGGAAACCCCAAAACAGCAGGAGTAGCTATACTTATATCAGATAAAATAGACTTCAAGCCAAGAAAAGTAGAAAAAAGATAAGGAAGGTCATTATATAATGATAAAGAGATCAATTCAACAACAGGATATAACACTCCCAAATACATACACTCCCAACTCTGGAGCACCCAGTTATATAAAGCAATTACTACTGGACCTAACAGGAGAGAGAGACTACAACACAATAATAGTTGGGGACGTTAACACCCCACTTTCATCAAAGGATACATCATCCAGACAGAAAATTAACCAAGAAACATCAGAATTAATCTCTGCTATAGGTTGAGTTAACCTAATGGACATTTATACAACATTTCATCCAATAGGTGCAGAATGTACATTCTTCTGAGGAGCTCGTGGAACATTCTCTAGAATGTGTTTTGTGTTAAGACACAAAACAAGTCTCAAAAATTTGAAAAAATGGAAATCATATCAACCACCTTGTCCAACCACAATGGATTAAAACTACAATCAACCACAAAGAGACACTAGAAACCATGCAAATACATGGAAATTAAACAATATGCTCCTAAACAATGAATGGGTCAAAGAAGAAAACAAAAAGGAATTAAAAAGTTTCTATAGACAAATGAAAATGGAAACACTTTATACCAGGAACTATGAGATACAGCAAAAGCAGTTCTATGAGGGAAATTTATAACAATAAACGTCTCCATCAAAAAAGAAGAAAAACTCCAAATAAACAAGATGTTACACCTCAAGGAATTGGAACAACAAGAACAAAGCAAACCCAAAATCAGCAGAAGGAGAGAAATAAAGATCAGAGCAGAAACAGATGAATTACAGATTAAAAAAACAATTCCAAAGATGTATAAAATGAAGAGATGTTTTTTAAAAAGATAAACAAACCAACAAACCTTTTAGTAGACTAATGAAGAAAAAAAGAGAGAAGACTCAAATAAATATTAGCAATGAAAAAGGGGACATTACAACTGATACCATAGAAATACAAAGGATCATAAGAGACTACTATGAACAACAATATGCGAATAAACTAGAAGACTTAGGAGAAATTGATAAATTCCTGGACACATACAACTGACCAAAGTTGAATCATGAAGAACTAGAAAACCTAAACAGACTAATAACGAGTAATGAGTTTGGAGCAGTAATGAAAAGTCTTCCAACAAAGAAAACCCCAGGACCTGATGGTTCACTGCCAAATTCTATCTATCTATCTATCTATCTATCTATCTATCTATCTATCTATCTATCTATCTATCTATCTATCTATCTATCTATCTATCTATTTATTTATTTATTTGGTGGCTGGTTGGTACAGGGACCTGAACCCTTGCCCTTTCTACCAAATGTTTAAAGAAGAACTAATACCAATTCTTTTCAAACTCTTCCAAAAACTGAAGAGGAGAGAGTACTTCAAAATCATTCTATGAGGCCAGCATTATCCTCATACCAAAACTGGAAAAAGATACAACAAAAAAAGAAAACTACAGACCAATGTACCTAATGAACATAGACTCAAAGACGGTCAAGAAAATATTAGCAAACAGAATCCAAAAACACATTGAAGATCATACACTGTGATCAAGTGTGATTCATCCCAGGGATGCAAGGATGGTTCAACAAACACAAATCAATAAATGTGATACACACTATCAACAGAATGAAGGAAAAACCCCATATGATCATTTCAACAGTTGCAGAAAAAGCAACACCTCTTAATGATTAAAAACACCCAACAAATTAGGTATAGAAGGAATGCACCTCAACCCAATAAGGGCCATTTATGACAAACCCACAGCCAATATCATACTGAATGGACAAACATTGGAAGCTTTTCCTCTAAGATCTGAAACTAGACAAGGCTGCCTACTTTCCTCACTCTTATTCAACATAGTACTGGAAGTTCTAGCCAGTGCAATGAGACAAGAGAATGCAATAAAGAGCATCCAGATTGGAAATGAGGAAGTCAAACTACCCCTATTTTCTGATGACATGATCCTATACATAGAAAACCCTAAGACTCCACCCAAAAGTTACTAGAGCTAATAAATGAATTCAGTATGGTGTCAGAATACAAAATCAACACACAAAAATCAATAGCCTTCCTATATAACAATAATGAAATAGCCAAAGAAGAAATCAAGAGAGTAATCTCATCCACAATAGCTACCGAAAAAACTGAAATACCTAGCAGTAAATTTAATGAAGGAGTTAAAAGATCTCTATGATGAAAACTATAAAATATTAGTGAAAAAAATTGAAGAGGACACAAATAAATGGAAAGATATGCCATGTTCGTGGGTTGGAAGAATTATCGCCATCAAAATGTCCATATTATCCAAAGAAATCTACACATTCAACATAATCTCTATCAAAGTTGCAATGATATTCTTCACAGAATAAAAGAAAAAAAAATCTTAAAATTTGTGTAGAAGCACAAAAGACCCCATAGAGCTAATGCAATCTTTACAAAAAGAACAATGTTGGGGGCATCACACTTCCTGACTTCAAAATATACCATAAAGCTATAGTAACCAAAAAAAGGTCTGGCATAAAAACAGACAAATTGACCAGTGGAATATAATAGAGAGTCCAGAAATAACACACACATTTATAGCCAACTGATTTTCAACAAAGGTGCCAAAAATATACAATGGGGAAAGGACAGCCTCTTCAACAAATGGTGCTGGGAAAACTGGATATCCACACGCAGAAGATTGAAACTAGACCCCTATCTTTCACCATACACAAAAAACAAGTCAAAATGAATCAAAGACCTAAATTTAGGACTCAAAATTATGAAACTAGTAGAAGAGATCATAAGTGAAATGCTACACAAAATGGGAGTGGGCAGCATTTTTTTGAACAAGACTACAAAGTTGCAGGCAACTGAAGCAAAACCACACAATAGACTACATCAAACTAAAAAGCTTCTGCATAGCAAGAGACACTGTCAACAAAGTGAAGAGACAACCTATAGAATGGGAGAAAACGTTTGCAAAGTACATATCAGACAAGGGGCTAATATCCAGAATATATAAGGAATTTAAATGATTCAACAGCAATGCCCCCCCCCATAACCAATTAAAAAATGGGCAAAGGACCTGAACAGATATTTCTCAAAAGAAGACATACGAGTGGCCAACGGGCACATGAAAAAATGCTCAACATCACTAATCATCAGAGAAATGCAAATTAAAGAGCCACAATGAGATATTATCTCACTCCAGTTTGAATGGCTATCATCATCAAGACAAAAAATGACAAATGCTGGAGAGGATGTGGAGAAAGGGAACTCTCCTACATTGTTGGTGGGAGTGTAAACTGGTACAGCCATTGTGTGGAACAGTACAGAGGTTCCTCAGAGAACTAAAAATAGGTCTATTTTATGATGCAGCTATCCCACAACTGGGTATATACCCAAAGGAAATGAAATCAATATATCAAAAAGACACCTGCACTCCCATATTCGTCACAGCACTATTCACAATAGCCAAGGGATGGAATCAACCTAAATGTCCATCAATGGATGAATGGATAAAAACATTGTAGTATACACACAATGGAATACTACTCAGCTATAAAAAAAAGAATGATATTCTATCATTTGCAGCAACATGGATGGAACTGGAAACCATCACATTAAGTCAGACACTAAAAGACAAATACCACATGTTGCTCATATATGGAATCTAAACAATGAAAAAGTGGTTCTCATAGAAGTAGAGAGTGGTTACCAGAGGCTGGGGAAGTGGGCTGAGGAGGAAAAGTGGTGGACTAATGGGTACAAAACTATGTTATCCATCCTAAGTAAATCATTGAGCAGTATATGCACGTATTGAAAAAACACACTGTACCCCACAAATATGTACAAGTAAATGCTACAATATTTTGGTGAAAAAGATGAGAACGACCCAAGAATCCATCAACAGATGAATGCATAAACAAAATGTGGTATATAGATACAATGGAGTATTACAGAGCCGTAAAAAGGAGTGAAGTTCTGATGTATTGTACAGCATGGATTATCCTTGAAAACATTATGTCAGGGGAAAGAATACACCCAAAAGAACAGATATTATGTTTCTACTTATCTGAAATATCTACGCTAGGCAAATTCATAAAGATGGAAAATAGATTGGACAGTACCAGAGGCCGAGGGGAAGGCAGAATGCAGAACTATTGTTTAATGATTATAGTGTTTCTATTTTCATCTAAAGTGATGAAAACATTTTGGAATTAGATAGTGGTGATAGTTATGCAACATTGTAAATATAATTAATGCCACTGAATTGTACAGTTAAAAGTGGTTAAAATGGCAACTTTTAAATTGTACATATTTTACCACAATTAAAAACATTAATAATGTAATATATCAAAACCATTGAATTGTACACTTTAAATGGGTGAATTGTTTAGTATGTGAGTTATACTTCAATAAACATGTTTTTCAAAAAAGGAATAGGTGGACCCCCATCCTTCAGCAATGGTGTGCAAAGTTACTTAAATCAGCTCCTCCACTGAAAACAACTAAAAAGGCTAGAGAAAATATAAACAAGAGTCCTAAAATCATCAAAGATCTTACAAGATTATGAGGAATTGCAAGGCCAATATGGGGAATATGAGGGCCCCAACAGGTAGGGAGCATGGAAGCTTAGTGATGCCCTGAGGGCATCTGACAGTCCTGGAAAATTAGATCCTCTGTTGTGACAGTCTTGTGGAGTGATGGGACAGAGACTGAAGCTTAGCGATGGCACGAAGTGGTTAGTCTAACAGGAGATCCCCCACCACTCCCAGGGTGATGCTGAACTGGAGGTGGAAAATCCCAGGTGAATTTCAGCCAGGTTTGAATTGCCTGGGTGTATCCAGGGAATCTCAAGCCCTGAATTTGGCTTAAGGTTGTCTTGGGCTTTAGTGTCCTTTGGTGCTTGGCAAAGGCAAACAACATAAATCCTCTCTGGAGGAAAATATTTTATAGGCCCCATATTATTCCTACACCCCCCCCCCCAAATATAACAACCAACACATAGCCAAAGATAATCAGACATATGAGGAAGCAAGACTCCATAGGTGACATACAGAAAGAACAACAGATAAAACAGACTTGAAAACAACTCAGGTATTAAAATGACTGGACATGAACTATAAAACATCTATTTGACTATGAATAAAGAAATAAATTACAGGGCCGGCCCGTGGCTCACTCGGGAGAGTACGGTGCTGATAACACCAAGGCCCCAGGTTCGGATCCCATATACAGATGGCCGGTTCGCTCACTGGCTGAGCGTGGTGCTCACAACACCAAGTCAAGGGTTAAGATCCCCTTACCGGTCATCTTTAAAAAAAAAAAAAAAAAAAAAAAGAAATAAATTACAGGCTTAAAAATGTCTTCAGGGAATAGGAATCTATAAGTGATAGAGGAAATTGGGAAAAGAACCAAATAGAAATTTTAGAAATAAAAATACCAAATCAAAAATTAAAAATTCAATGGAAAATGTAACATCTGATTAGACATGGTTGAGAGAGTATTAGTGAACTGGAAGACAGGTCAAAAGAAGTTACCCAGAATTCAGCACTGAGGGACACACACAAACATGGGCAAGCAGAAGAGAAGGTAAGAAATTATGCTGGACATCCTCTTCTTGCCCCTTCAGATCTAGTCTCTACTCTTCCCCATTATGCCCTGTCCTGGCCACAGGCTGGCTGTGTCCATCTCTCAGGTGGCCTCTCCAAACAGACATTTTCTCTTGGTTCTGGGAGCACTCCCATCCCATGGCTCTACAGGTATAGAAGGTGGCAATGACTCAGCATCTTCACTACTTCCAGGGGTCTGGTCCTTCTCATGTTGGTCACATTTAACTCTACCCTTGGCAGAGAGTTCTTTTCTTTATTCAACTCTCCTTGCCTCAGCCAGTTTGTGTGTGTTATCTTTCCTGACTGGACTCTGAGTGACATAGTGAAATACAGTGAGACATCTAACATATGTCTAATCAGTGCCCTAAAAGGAAGGTGGGAGAGAATGTAGGAGAAGGACTATTTGGAAAGATAATGGCTGTTCTTTTTTTTTTTTTTTTTTTTTTTCCAGAACCAGAATTTTGCAGAACAGGAATACAAGACAGGATAAACAAAAAGAAATCCATTCCTAGACACACCATGGTGAAATGTCAGACAAACAAAACAACAAACAAACAACTCTCCCCAAAACAAGAAAAAAAGAAAACAAAACAAATAGAGTATTGTAAAAACAGTCAAGAATAAAACTCACGATACCTTCAAAAAAGCAACAGTCAGGTTGACAGCTGACTTCTTGACAGCAGCAGTGGAATCCAGAAGACAGTAGAATGTTATCATGATATGCTGAAAGAAAATAACTGCCAGCCTAGAATCCTATGCCCAGCAAAAATGTCTTTCAAGCTTGAGCATAAAATAAAGACATTTCCAGACAAAACCTGGGAGTATTTGCAAACAGCAGACCCCAAATGAAAGGAAATTCTAAAGGATGTGCTTCAGGCTGGAGAAAAATGCTCTTAGATGGAAGGTGTGAGTTTTAAAAAGTAAACGATCAGCAAAGAAAGTAGTAAAATTGTGTGAAACTCTAAGTGACTATTGACCTGGGAGATTAAAAAATATATAGGGTTCAAGTAAACAACAAAGGCATTAAAATTGAGAGCGAGTTAATTCAGTTGAAAATTTTGAAGGCTTTTTTTCTTTTTTTTTTCTAATCTGGTTAAATTTAATCCCAAACATATTAATAATTATATTACACATAGATGGAATAAATGTTCTCATTAAAGACAAAAATTGTCACTATAAAAAGCCCAACTAAATGTTTATAAAAGACAGGTCTAACACAAAAGAATGTAGAAATATTAAAAGTAGAAGTATGGAAAGAGGCATACCGTGCAATGCTAACAAAAGAATGTTGGTATTATTAGATTAATATTACTATAGACTTAATCTTAGACAATATGGACCCTAAGAAACTGTATTAATATGAGGCAAATGGAGAAGTCTCCTATAAGTCTACACAACATGATACCCTTTATATGAAATTATAAAAATTATAATTTATATGAAATTATAATTTATGGAAAAGTATAAAAACAATAAAATGCTTTTAGGAATATGTTTAGATGCAACAAAACTATATACAAAGAAAGCAAAGGAATGATGAACCCTTAGATGGGGGAAACTAGCAGTGGTGAACAGCACAGTCAGAAAGTGTGGCTACTTTAGTAGGCATATCACCAAAGAAGATGCCCAAATGGCCAAAAAGAAATGAAAAGACGTTCAACTTCATTGTTTAGTCATAAAAGTGAAAATAAGTATCAAGTATGATTAATAGCACCACCAGATTGGCTAAAATTTTGATGATTGGCTAAAAATTTGATGCTAAGTGTTAGTGACAATGTGGAGCAACAAGAACTCTAAAAAAAAATCACTGGCAGTGTGAATTGGTACAAGCACTTTGGAAAACATTATGCATCACGTATCAAAGTTGGATATGTGCACAGTTTCATGATTCAGACATTTCTGTCCTAGATGCATACACTATGGAAACTGAGAGTTTATGTGCATCAGGGTACACGGACAAGCAAGTTCACAGCAGCATTGTTGATCATAGTCCCAACAGCAAACAACTCAATGTCCATCTATAGGAAAAACGACAACTGGCATTCATAAAATATAGCACTATACAGCTACACAAATGAATGAACTACATGTTAGGATGAATCTTAAACATATAAAGTCGGAGGGAAGAAAAGCCAGATAACTGAAGAATGTTGGAAAAGTACACTTGTACAATTCTGGTTATACTTTTAGGACACACCCCACCATGATTTCATTATTTCTAAGAAAGAAAAATTGTCCAAGGTGGGAGTCTAATAATGGACCCCTACATTGAACTGGGACCCAAAGGGCTCATGTTTAAGGGTGATTAAAACAAACAAACAAAACTGCCCTGCAGAAAAAATAAATCGAGGAAACCTTTATGCTTCAATCAGTGCACTGCATGGGGTGAGGGGTGCTCTCCTCAAAATTTGAACCACAAAACTTGTTTTGATGTCTGAATTCACACCACCAGTGTGAAATCCAAAAATCTCAAGCAGAGGCTTTTTAATTTAAAGTGGTCTCAAGCTGATAGTGCCCAGGGGACTGGTAGAAGCTTATATAAATACAGTTATAAGGCACCGTCAATGTAAAATGCACTCTGATTTCGTAAATGTTAAAATGTGAAAAATGTGCTTAGAACTGAGGAAATAAGATATAAATTCCAATCCAAGTAAAACTGAACTATAAACTTCTGGGTGACTGAAGACAATGCCTGCTGCCTAGGTCTCCACATTCCCAAAATTTCCTTGAAAAACAACACAGAACAAGAAGAAAGAACATTTACAACTGCGCAAAAACTATGACCTCAGCATAAATACAGAGAATGCCCAAGCTTCAAAATTATTACAAACAAAATGAGAAAAAATACCAACCTCAGCGTAATCTCCTATGCTCCCACCCCATCCCACTCTACCACAAGGCTCTGTGGCAGATAAAGGCAGACTGAGAGAAACGATGGGGGAGAGAAAGGAGGGGATCTGGCAAAAGGGCCTAAATAACCAAAAAATGGGAGGACACATACCATTTTGCCTACCAGCAAAACGAAGTCTATTAAATTATCTGGACTTTGCTATATTGACAGAAGAGGGTGCCATTGAACTTGAAATTCTATAAGACATTCCAAGAGCACAAACATAAGTGGGAACAAAACTAACACCATAGAGTTACTGTAAAAAATCAGAAAACAAAAATCAACACATACAAAATGAAGAAACTCCTCCTTAAAAACAACCATGATGCAGAAAAAAGCCCTAAGACAACACTCATTCTAAATGCAATTAAATATACTCAAATAAGCATTTAAAGATACAAAAAATCACTTTGAATTATAAATTCAAAGAAGGACAAAAAACTCCAATAAGAATTGAAAAGAGTTGATTGAATTCAGGAAAAAAATGGAAGAAATGAAATAATTATTTCAGAAATGAAGAGAAATTACAAGGTGTCCAAAAGAGATAGTACTCAAATGAAAATTTAATAAGGGGCATTTAGAAAAGACAGAAAAACAACCAAGAGAATAAAAGTGAATTTAAGAAAGAAGTAAAAAATGCCAGAGAGAAACTATTGAACATGGAAGATAGGCAAGGAAGGAACAGCATTTGTATTATTGGAGTCCCTGAGGAAGAAAAACAACAATGGAATGGAACTAATATTTAAAACTATAATGAAGAAAATGTCCTAGAAATAACAACAATTACAAAAATACCTAAATCCACATAATCAAAGGATGCACCAGATATCTGGGAAAATTAATCCAGAGTGATCAACTCTGAGACATTTCCTAGTACAAGGATTAGATTTCAAAGACAAAGAAAAAATCCTCAAGACCTCCAGACAAAAAAATCAAATACCTTATAAAAGCAAAGCAAAGCAAATTATAGTCATCAGACTTTTTAAAAACAACACAAGGCAACAATGAAACAGCATTGAAACAACAATCCAGCCAAGCTGTCATTCAAATAAATGACTTTCAACATAAAAGAACCTAAGAAATTCTGAAGTCATGAGCCCTTCTTGAAGAATTTACCAGGGGATGAGCTTTATCAGACTAAGAGATGACTAGAAAACTTCAGCACACATGAGTGATCGTGAATGTGTGTGAACACACCAAAAATAAATATGCAGATGAGGTGGGCAACTAGAGTGCAAATACTATATGTTTTGACAAAGTAGAAATGTGCAACTGAAAAATGAGAAGAGAAGGGAGACAGAAAGAGGAAAACAGAACAATCTCACTGGTTGTTGTATAGGAAATTGGTGGCTATTAATGGGTATCAACTAAGAATGGATAAACAAGATACTAAAACGTTAAGCAATAAAATAGGGGACTAAAGGCATTCAAGTAAGTTAGGAGCACAAAGGTAACAACTAGAACAAAATACAACCCTTACAAAATTAAAACAAAACTGAAGTTAAAGAGCAAAGAATACTCACCTCATAGAAAAAGAAAGATAGCAAATATAACAAAATACACACAACTACAAAATGTTATAACAGACTAAATATAGCAAGCATATCAACAAATGTCAATGGACTTAACTCACCTACTAAAAAGAAAGACTTTCAATTTGGGCCACAAATCAAGACAAACTATATGCTGTATATAAGATGCACACCTAAACCAAAGGGATTCCAAAAGGTTAAAATAAATACATGGACAAGAAAAAAAAAAAAAAAAAAAAGGCAATGGTGGTGATGCTGAAAACAGTCAAAGTAGGATTCAAGTCCCCAAAGCATTAAGCATGACAAAGCAGGGCACCTTTTAATGCTAAAAGTCACAATTCACAAAGAAGAAGAAATAGTTATGAATATGTATGCACCAAATAACATGGCAATCATCTTTAGGAAGTAAAAACTGAGGAGTTGGAAGGATACAGATAGAAACACACTAATTTTTCCTTAGACTTTAACACACACAGTACAAGACAGATCAAGAGGACAGAAATTAGGTAAGGATGTAGAAGACAAACAACACAATCAATAAGGTAAGACTTGTGGATATGTATTAAACTCTATGCCCTCATAGTAGAAAATACACTATCTAGTCGAGTACTCATGGGACAGTCACAATTGTTCAGAAGATTGTAAATTCTGTAAAGTCGAAATATTATGGACAACACTCTCTGATCACAATGTAATGAAACTAGAAATTACTAAAAACAAAGGGTGCTTCCACATTAAAATTAGAAATCTTGTTGGAAACAACTTGAAGGTGCTGGGAGCCTGTGAGAGCTCTCCTCAGGTGGCTTCTGAGTTTTCAGTGAAGTAGGAAGCAAGGTCAGTGGTTGAGGGCAAGGGACCTGGGGTGTGTGCTGGGAGCCACTGTAATGCCAGAAGGTGGAACCTATGCTGGAAAGGAGGGAGACAGGTGAGGGCAAGTGAGGAGATGTGAGAAGGTGGGCAGGGCCCTGGGCTGCAGGTCCCACAGGGCAGAGGCTCAGTGGGTACTGGAGGGAGTGAGCTGTAAAAGTGGGAGGTGGTAAAAGGTAGGGAAGAGATGCTTGAAATTGGTGATGACCAAGCTGAGGGTATAACTGTGGGAGTGGGTCACTGAGAGAGGATGGGGGACAGGATGGCTGGGAGACAGGAGATCCAGGCATTGAGAAGTCAGGGTGAGGGAAAGATAGTGAATTCCCGAAAGTGAAGGCAGTAGGGGAATGAGTAATGTCCCTGACCTGGAGCTCCATCTTCAAAGAGTGAGGGTTGACCCAGGGCAGGTGCATGGTGAATCGGGGGCAGGTGGTATAGACTGAGAGCCTGAGATTCGGAGCTGGAATTTTAGGGAGGAGGGGCCATGAGCAGTGATGAGGACCCTACCCCCCTCTAGGTTCAGAGGTCTGAGAGCCATGGGAGAAAAACTAGCTCCACCCGAGGAGGCTGTGGTGGTTTCCGGGGGGTCTTTGGAGGAGCAGGAAGGAAAAGAGAACATTTGAAGATAAGGATGAGACAGAGGGGTCTTTACTGATGGATGGCAAGGCTTTGGTGTTGGCTGGAGTCTTTGCCAGGAGCACTAAGGGTCCTGGGCCCCCCTCTCCATCAGATGCCGGGGTGGTTGAGGCAGGGGCAGGGTGTTTCATGTGGATATGGGTAGAATGAATGAGCAGAAGCTCCCCAGCACTCACCCCAGTAGGTGCACAATAAATGCACAGGTGTACGGGTTCCTTCCCAGCGCCCAGCCCTGGGGGGCGGGGGAGTCCTTGTGGGCTGTGAGGGGGGCAGACAGGAGGGCAGAGGTCACAAGTCCTGTCTAGGGGGATTAGGGGGGTGGGGCTGGGTACCTGTCCAGGGGTATGGAGAAGTCCAGGAAGGCAGCCACCAGCTCCGGGGTGTGGTTCCGGGCCAGCAGGGTGATGGCATTCAGTGCGTTTTCCTTGGCTTGGGGGATGCGGACAGAGCAGAGGTGGAGGTGGATGGCCTGGCCCATGTTGGTGACCTGTGCGGGGAGGGAGAGGTCTGACAAGGGAAGCCCAGCCCTGGCCTGGGAGTCTAAAGGCGGAGGAGGGAGGTTCTGCCCTGATGAGCGCTGAACCCCTTAAGATATGGTCCTTTCTTGGGGAGTCTGACAGTGGAGGCATGACCCTCCCTGGGGGAATCTGAGTGGGGAGGCACAGCCCTGCCCTGCAGGCCTGGTCTGAGGGGGAGTCCCAGTCTGAGAGGAGACATGTCCCACTACCTTTTGCATGGCATTTAACATCTTCATACTCTGTCCACACTCCCAGTCCGTCATCGGAAGGTTCAGACCCGCACCCTGATCTTGGTCCTGAACACACCACTTTGGCACATGCTGTTCTGTGTGCCTGGAACTCCCCCACCCCCGCTCCTGGGTCTGTCTTCTCATCCACCGATGCCCAGGGTCAACAGCACCGCCTGAGGCTTCCCGCCTGCAGGACCAGCACGAGGCATCCTCTCTCTGGCGGTGCCCCTCCCACCCCACTGGGTCACTCCTCTGCCTTCCTTCTATGCTGTTCTGACATCTGTCTGCACATCTGCCACCTCCATCAGACCACAAGCTCCCCCAGGGTCTGGCCTGTGCCTTCCCCATTCTCCCCCCAACTCCCATCAGAGCATACAGTAGCTGCCCAACCAACGCATGTTTTCCCCATGACCCTGTAATCGCCACCCAGGGCCCCAGGAGACTAGCTTGGTGCTTGGGCCATTCCCTCATTCATCCACCCTTCCACCCGCCCATCCGCCCATCCCTTCATCCCTTTGTACAGTAGAACCTGTC
Source organism: Cynocephalus volans (assembly GCF_027409185.1). NCBI lineage: Eukaryota > Metazoa > Chordata > Mammalia > Dermoptera > Cynocephalidae > Cynocephalus > Cynocephalus volans. The sequence continues at coordinate 93,773,339 of NC_084474.1, forward strand.
AGACCGGCTGCTCCCTAGGGTGGGATCTGTATCTTCCCCATCAGGCCCAAGTTCAGGGACCCCATCTTGGCCCAGAGTCCCTGACCCCTGATGCTGACTCCTGAGCCTGTCCCTCGCCCCTGCCCCTTCCTGGCCTCGCCCTTGGCGGGGGCCCCAGCCCCTCACAGTCTCCAGCTTTGCCCCGTGCTCCCGGACGACAGCGAGCAGCAACTCAGCCGCGGCCTGCACACGGAAGGGGCTGGTGGAGCCCAGGCCATCAATGACTGTCCAGATGAGATCGGTCAGCTCTGCCATCGAGAGATGCTTCATGATCTCCTGCAGCCGTGGGAGTAGACACAGGCCCTCACCTTGGGTCACCTGCACCCCCAGGTGTGCCCTCCTCCCCGCTTCTGCTTCTACCCCTTCTCCTTCGTACGAGGCCACTCCGGCCACTGAGCACTTCCAGTCCAGGAGCAGGCAGGAAGGGTGTGGTGCTCGTCATAGGGCAGGCCTGTCTCCTTTCCTCACTCAGACCCCAGCCCTTTTCCTGGGACCTGGGTGGCCCAGCCACCTTCTCTCCCCACTCCTCTGCCCCCCTCACCCCACAGGGCTTCCTCATCTGCTAAGCTCCCCACAGCCAGGCCCAAGTCCTCTTTAAGAGCATTTTAATCAAAGAGACATTGAACTTCACAGCTGTGAAGGATCTTCAAGGTCACCTGGACCAACCCCAAGGCCTGGAGATGTGCAAGGGCTGCCCTCAGACCAGGGAGGGGATGGGCGGGGCAGGCTGGGTCTTGAACCCAGGGCCCTGTCCCCATGTTAGAGCCTCACCAGGGCCCTGACTCTGCTCTCTGCCCACATTCTCCCAGGAGTGGCTCTAAAGGTCTAGAGAGGTGGGTCTCACCTCCTTGAGCAGACCATGAGCTGCTTGGGGTGATGAAGGGGCTCTGGGGGAAATTTCAGGGAGAGGGGCAGATTCCCATCCCCTGGAGGGAGGACCTGGGGCAGGTCTCTGCTGCACCAGTGGGACCTTCTGGAAGACTCAGAGTACTGTTGCTCAACATGAGAGCCACCAGCCACATGTAGCTATTAAAATTAAAATTTAATTTAATTCAATTTCCAGAGGGGGACAACCACAGCCTGTGTGCAGGACCATGCAGGATGGAGCAGCCTGCCCTCTCTCAGTCCCAGAGACACTAGGCTCCCAGTCACTAGGCCCCTCACTGCGGGCACCACTGCTCTGGCAGCCGGTGGAGCCCTCCCCTCTCACTGCCTCTGCCCCCAGTGCAGGTTCTTCTCTGTCAATTGCAGCCCAGTTTTCCCCCTTCTGGGCATGGACACTTGCTGTGTTGGCCCCAGGGCTTTAGATGTTCTGCACTAAACTTCTGACGAGCCCTGGAGCCCGCCGGCTCACCGCAGCTGCAAGAGCCCTGCTGTGCGGTCACCTGGGACTGCACCTGATCCCATGGATGCCACTGGCCTGCGCCAGCACCTCTCCTTCATATGCCTTAGCTTGGTTCAATTTCACGGGTGTTTGCTGAAGGCCAGCTCTACCACCAGGCTTCAGCGAGACCCCACCTCCAGCTGCAGTGCTCAGGTCTAACAGGGACTGACAGCTGCCAATCACCAGGGCCGCTGTTAGCCAGGGTTCAACACCAACCGTGGGCAAACAAATGTCATGTCTCACGGACTTCACGAGCTGACAGCTCTGAAATGGGGCTCCATGAGATATTGCCCGGCCCGGTCAACGCCAGTCTCCAGCTCTCACCTGTGTCTCGGTCTCACTCAGCTTCAGAAGATAATACAGTTCAGAACATGACATGAATGGGGGCAGGGGGCTATAAATGGGAAAATCTGAGCAGTCCAGGGAAGGTTTCTCAAGTTGGATAAAGGGATATGGTAGTGTCTGTGTTTCCGTTATTTATTTATGGCTGGCTAGTATGGGGATCTGAACCAGTGACCTTGGTGTTAGGAGGCTGTGATCTAACCAACTGAGCTAACCAGCCAGCCCCCTTGGTAATGTCTGTGAAGCCCCTGACATATGGTAGGTGTCTAAGGTGTGCTGACTCCCCCCTAAACCCTCCTGACTCCACTTCAGCAACACAGGAAAGAGTGAGCGAGTTTTTCCCCATCCCCCAGGTACCGTGGGGGTCCTCTAGCCACACCCTCCCTCCCAAACCTGCCCTTGACTCTAAGGGCTTTGACCTTGATGACTTGGGAGCTGCCGAGCTGGAAGATGTGGTTCTTCGGGAAGGCCATCCCCTGGGGGGCGGGGGGAGTGGACTTCTTGTCCCCACAGTTCCAGAGGGTGGCTCCATCTGCACTGGGCTGGGAGAGCTCCTTAAGGGACTGTGACTCCACCTCTTCAGCTTCTCCTGTGGGGCAGGGCAGGGCAGGGGCCAGAGGGTTGGGCAGAGGTGTGCTTGGGGTCTAGGTTGGGACAAGGCAGTAGTTAGAGGGGGGTCATCTGTACTCAGGGTCAGGCCTGTGCCTCAGTTGGGGACAGGAGTCAGAGTGGGTTTGGGGGTCAGGGTGAGGTGATTATAGGGTATGGCTGAGATCAGGTTGGGTTTGAGAGCAGATCTGGGGCTAGGTTGAGTTCAGGGGGTGCGCTGTGGGTCCACTTGAGGTTGTGGTTGGGGTGGGGAATGGGGGTGTGTGGTGGCCCGTGGATGCTCACCTTTCTGGCATGTCAGGAGCTGGTGGAGATGTCCCACCCCTTCCAGGCTGGAGTGCTGGGTGGCTCTGTCCACGTCCTGGCACAGAATCCCCAGCATGCCCACCAGCTGCCCAATCCATCTGAAGTCCTTCTTTGGCTGTGTTGGGAGGGGATCCACTGATGGCAGGACCCACCCACACAGCTCTCACCTGCCATGCACTCACCCCAGCACAGCCTACATCGGAAGGGACCCCCTCAAATTGTGTGGCAGGGACGAGATGACTAGGGTCTGGGCAAAATATAAGGAGTTGCCAAAAAAGTCAGTAATCAAGAGAAATAATAGTTTAATGCAATATTTAGAAAAATCAAAATGAACGTAAAAAACTCCACGATGAACAAGGTATCAACATTTTAAGTAAAGGCAGGCTCCGACCCTGTACCTGCACGACCCTGACTCACTGCCTCACCCTAATCCCGGCCCTGGCTCTAATAAAACTTTATTTACAAAAACAGGTGGCCAGCCCATGGGTCACATTTTGCAGATTTGATTTTTAAAAATATCTCATTAAAAAACAAATAAACAAAAATCCTCACTTTAAAATATGATTTATATTGGTAACGATATGATTTATATTGGTTACGAGTCTCCCGGGCCCGAGTGCTGGCCTTACCCCGGCCCGGGCCCCGTCCTGCGGTGTGGAAGTGGACTTTGAGTAGACTGAAGCCTCTTTGAACCCCTCTAGAGGGGTCCTCCTCCCAGGAATGGGGTGACTTTCGCTTGACAGAACGATCCCTGTCCCCTCCTCCCCCATCGGAGCAGGCGTCAGCGTGGGGGACGAATTTCCGCATCGCTCCCGAGCCTCCCTAAGGAGTTCGCGCTGCTTTTGGCCGATAGAGGCAGAAGCCCCCACTCTGAGCACGTGCAGACGTTCGTTCAACCCGGGGGCGACAGCCACACATCGGGGTTAAGACAGAACCGTGAAATGGGGGCGGCGCTGGACCACTGCGGTGCGGAGGGAGCTGCGGTGAGCGGCAGCCGGGTCTGGTGCAGGGCACCCCTCACCGGGCTCTCCGGGCTCCCACCGCATCTGACTCCCACCTCCTCCCTCCCAGGAGTCATTCCCACCCATTTTACAGGTGAGAAGCTGAGGCTGGGGAGGAGAAACACCTGCCCAAGCCCTCCAGGTGCGTGGACAGGGCCACCTGGGTTCAGGGCCCAGCTGTGAGGACTTGAGCAGGGGTCCCCGCCGCCCTCCCAGCCTGCTTCCTCACGTGTAAAAAGGCGCTGCAGGGGACTCAGGGATCCGCCTGTCCTGGAGGCAGGTGACCAGGGGGCCTTGAACCCTCCAAACCCCAGAGGGCTCTGGGAGGGGGGCGGCTCGGGTGGGGCCGCCGGGCTCCGGGGCAGGAGGCCCCGCCCGCAGAGGGGCGTGGGGCGTGGGGCGGGCAAGTACTCACGTGCAGGTGGAGGTTGTGGCTCACGAATCTTAGCAGGACCGTGCAGCTGTGCGCAGCCCGCTGCCGCTCGTGCGCCTTCTCCGACGCCAGCCAGGTGTACATGTGCTGCGGGAGCGCGGGGCCAGATAGAGCCCGCTGCAGCGGCGGGCCGCCCGCCCCCGGCCAGGCCCCGCCCACCAGGACCAGTCCACGCCCCGTCCAGCCCCACCAGGACTAGGCCACGCCCACCAGGACCAGCCCCCGCCCACCAGGACCAGGCTCCGACCACCAGGCCCAGGCCCCCCCGCCCCACCCCGACCAGGCCCCGCCCCTCGGGGCAGGCCCCGCCTCTGAGGCAAGGCTCCTCCCACTATAGTCCAGGCTGCACCCCTTGGCTCAGGCCCAGTCCATCCCACCTAGAATCTGTCCCCGTGGCAGGGATCCATCCATCCTAGGGCCAGGTTGTGTTGCCTGGGCTTCTGCCACTTTGCTGTCTAGCTGCCTCTGTCACTTTCCCACACCACCGCACACCCTCCGCCAATCCCTCTGACTTTGGTAGAGGACACATCCCTTCCTGCTCAAAGCCCTTTGAGGGTCCTGGTTCTTAACCTGTTCTGTGCCAGGCACCCCTCTCTAGAGCAATGCTTTTCCATGCACACAATATATGCACATCCTTACAGTGGAATACAGAGGCACCTTGAAATGGGTAAGTTGAAGAGTTAGTGATTCTGAAATAGGACGAGGATGCATGCATGGTATTTGAAGGTTCTGTGACCCAATGATGTTCCTGGGAAGCATCTGTGATTTTTCTTGGTGGCAGCCTAACATTCCCAGGGGATGGACACGCTACCTTGCAGCTCCAGGTGAGTGAACATGCGGATGGGGTTTCCTCCTGTCCATGTTCAGGCACCTGGACTTGCATCAGAGTGCCCCAAGTCAGGAGGCCCTGCCTCACCTCCAACCCGGCTTCTTGACGAGGTCCTCAAGGCCTGATGTGGTGTGGCCCCTGCTGACCTAACCCTGACACTTACCCACTCCTTGCACTTCCTCTGATCCGGCTGTGCAGAGCCTCGCTCCGCTGACCTGCTGGGCTCACCCGTGCTGCTCACCTGTGCCTGCCGTACCCTCCCCTGCCAGCCCTTCCCTTCCCAGCTCTACCTAGGGACCACCGTAGTCTGATTCAGGACTCCTCGGTGAAATCCCTCCGGCCCTGATCTCTGACCCTGGATTTTTGCTGCCTGTTGACTGGTCTCCCTCCTATCAAGGCAGAAGCCCTGGAGGGCACGCAAGAGTAGAGGCCGTGGAATCCTTTAGGGACACTGCTGCAGGCAGGGTTCTTGGTTGGGGGCGGAGGGCAGGTCCCGCCCAGGGTTGTGGCCCACTTCCTCACCAGCCCCGTCACCACTGGGCTGTCCCTGCTGCCCCTCCCTCCACTCTAGCTGCTCCAAACCACTGAGATCACTGTACGCAGTACTCACACCTCCTGGTTCCTGGACCACTTGCAGCCCCAGGTCAGGCCCTGCTTCTGGGATGCCCTCCTTTGGGCTTCCAGCACAGGGCTGAAGACCCCTCTGCTCCCAGCCCTGCCGGGTGTCCACCAACCCTCACCGACAGCAGGAAGTGCAGCTCGTTAGCCGTGGGGCTCTGCGTGATGAAGCTCTGCAGCATGTGGTCGAGTGCCTCTGTGGTCTTGTGGTACAGGGTCTGCATCGAGGTGTGGGTGGGTCAGGCAGCCGCCAACACCAGGTGGGATGCAGGGCCAGGGGCTACACACCCCAGGCCAGGCTGTCCAGCCCTGGAGCTCACCACCACGCCCACGAAGGGGCCCAACCATGGGGTCCCCACTTGACACACACTGAGACTGGGCAGGGAGGCCATCCGGGACCCACCCAAGGGCACAGATTTCTCAGTGGCCCAGGAGAGTCCATTCACAGGACTGGCTTCATGGGCAGGTGACTGGACCCCGGGATCAAAAGGGACCTGTGCTGGGTGTAATGCTCTGTGGTTGCTGTCTTGAAACTCTTAGTAAGTTTTAAACAATGGCTGTGTTTTCATTTTGCACTGGGCCCGGCAAATGATGTAGCTGTTTCTGATTTCTGGTTCTCACACACCAGACCCTCAATCTTTTACTGCTTTGCTTGCCAGGCACATTCAGGGATGGTTGGGACCACAGAAATGCTCCAGTCTACCCTCCCACCTGGGGCTCCCCAAGAGCAGAGCCCTGGGCTCTGGTCATTCACTGTCTGGTGCCCTGGGGAACCCATGTCCCCTCTCTGAACTCACTCTCCTTACCCGAGAACGGCATGAAGCCGGCCCCATCGCCAGGGTGGAGGCAGACAGAGGATGGGAAGGGATGGGGCCCAGCCCAGCACTCCCAGCTCCTAGCACCGGTCCCCTAGGCACCAGGTCGTGCTCCCAGGGCAAACCAGCTGTGGTGTCATGGTGTCATCTGGTAACGGGGCACTCTGAACTCCTGCGGGGCTGGGGTGGGGGCAGATGGCCCCCTCCTAGAAAGCTGTGGCCGAGGTGTTGCCCTGGGCCTGGGAAACACCTCATTCTCTCACCATCCCACCCAAAGTTCTAATCTGTCCAGTTCCAGCCTGGACCCAGCCTTCTGGGGCAGGTGCGGGTTCAAACCCTGACTCTCCCACCGGATAGCTTTACTTCTCTGAGCCGGTTTCCTCACCCATTGGCTGCTGCTGGGATGGTGAGATAACATAGAGAGCATGTAGCAGTGCTCACTTAACACTGGCTGCCCCGCCCTTTGCTGCCAGGCCCTGACTGTGCCCCGGGAGCAGCACACGCCCCCTGGTGGTGGCCACGAGCAATGGCAGGCATCTCCTTGTAAGGGAGGCTTCTATTTAACAGAACCCAGGAAGGGGTGGGTGGCCAGCCAGGGCGCTGAGAGCAACCCCAGAGCGCCTTCCTCCAGCCTTGCTGGGCTAGCAGGCTGGGCTGCGGAGGCCTGCGTGGTGAGACTGAGCCTGCCCTGCAGGGAAGGTGACTTGCTCCAGGTGTTGTGGGGACTTGGAGGCTGAGCTGGGTCTCTTGGACCCGTCCATGGTTGGGGAACTCATCCCTTCCTCTGAGCTTCTGTTGGTTGTTGGAGAGCTCACAGAAAGGCACAGCCTTGATGCTGCCACGTAGCAAGCCGTCCCAGGCCCTGCAGGCTGCTCAGCACGGCTGGCCGGCCCCCCCCTACTCGCTCTCAGGGTCAACAGTGAGGGCGGGAGGCCACATGTCCCACTGTTTACAGCGCGTCCCACTGAGGGGTACAGCACCCCAGTCTCTCACTTCAGCTGCCCAGGGCTAAGTCCCACCACCTGCCTTATCATCCCCATTTTACAGGTGAGCAAACAGACAGGTGCTCAGAGCAGTTCAGAAAGTGCCCAGGACACCCTAGCCCTGGCATGTGGAGTGCTCAGGAACCCTTCCCACCCAGCCCGCCCCCTCCCAAGCCACGAACAGTGGGCAGACCTAGACACCCTGCCCCAGAGGCCCCTCTTGGCTCAGGGGCGCAGCACACCTGTATGTTTGGTGGCTCCAGGAAGAGGCAGGTGTGTCTCTCCAGGGTTTCCAGCAGCGGCAGGGCAAACACACTGCGGAGGCAGGTGGAGAGGAGCCGCGATTTCCTCTCCAGGTCCACAGGTGGCCTCAGCTGACTGTTGGCAGACAGAGGGCAGTGAGCTGGGGCTGGAGGCTGAGCAGTGGGCCCTCGTGGGACTAGAGCGTCACCTCGCGTTGCTGCCATCACTGCAGACCTCGCAGCATCTGCTTTTCACGGAGACTTATGCGCATCTGCCTCCCTGGCCTCTTGCCTGTCTCTGCAGGGCCTCACGTCGGGCATCCTGGCCACCTGAACTCCTGGCTTTAAATGGCACCTGGACGCTGATGCCCCCGACTGTGTCTCCAGCCTGGCTTCTCGCCTGAACTCTAGACTCCCGTCGCCAGCTGCCCACTGCATCTCTACTTGGTGTCTAAGGGGCATCTCAGCCTTGATCCACCCCCAGGCCCGCTCCACCCACGGCCCACCCTTCCCCATGGATGGCAGTGCTGTTCTCTGCTGCTCAGGGCAAAGACCTTGGCTCCACTCTGGATCCTTCCCATCCCTCACAGACTGCTCCAGTCCTGCAGCAGGTCTTGACAGCTCTCCTATCACGATTTATCCAGGATTTAAGTACTTCTTACCGTTGAGCAGATCACCTGTTACCTTTCTCCTGGACTGATCTAGGGGCTTCTGGCTAGTCCCCCATTTCCTTCCCTGCAAGTACCCTCTACTCCCCACACCAAATCCAGACATTCCTTCCCAAATGTAATCCCCCCGAGGTGCCACCTTGCTCAGCCAAGAGACAATGTCCCTGTAGCGGTCTGCACGACCTGCTGCAGGACTCTTGGGACTTCATCAGTCCTGGGCTCTCACTCATTCCACCCCAGCCACCTGGGCCCCCTTGCTGGTCCTCCAGCACCCCAGCTGTGCACTAGCCTCAAGTCCCTGGCACTCACCATTCCTGCAGCTGGGGACCTGCAGGGCTCACTTTCTCACCCTTTCAGGCCTTTGCTCAAAAGTCCCCTTCTAAGGCAGCCTGACCCAGCCTCAGGCCATGTCTGAGCCTGGAAGAGCAGGGGGCTCCTGGTGGGGGCTCAATCAATTCTCATTGACCCAACGTGAGTCTCCCTTAGCACTGAACCCGGTGATGACTGGAGGTCAATGCCTTGTCCCCCCCATCATCCTCCTTCAGCACTTTCATCAGTCCCTGGTATGTGGTTTGCTCACTGACCCCTCTCCCAAGTGTCAGCTCTCAGAGAACAGAGATGTTTCCCACTGGCTCACAGCTGGGTCTCTAGAACCCAGAATGGTGCCTGGCACGTAGTACGTGCTCAACAATTATGTGTGGAATGAGTGAATTGGAAAAACTGAGGCTTGGAGAGGTTAAGCACCTGGTGGAGGTGGGGTTTGAAGCCAGTGTGTCTGCTCTCAGGCTGGAAGCCAACATAGCTGCACCTGCGCCCTGCCCAGGGCAGTGCTAGGCTGCCTGTCTGTGCCTCTGCAGCCTGAGAGCAAACAGCTTGAACTCCCTGGACCTCCACTTCCAAGGCAGCCTCCCCTGACCAGGGCAGGGATGCCAGGTACACCCTCACCCCGTCTGTAGGTGGACAGCTGAGTCAGGACCTGACACCCTGGCCTGGGGATCCTTGAGCCCCTGGACTCTAGCTTCCTGCCCAGCAGGGCCTTTACTCTTGACCTCTCCCCACCTTGCTGTCCTGCCAGCACCAAGCCCAAGCAGAGAGGTTTGATGCTATGGAGGGCCCTGTGTGGGCTGGGCACCTACCAGAGGCTGGAGATGATGCGGATGGACTGCTGGCGACTTGGTGTGTACAGAGTGTCCTGAGGCTCCTTCTCCATCAAAATCTGCAAGTCCCATCACTCAGGCCTGTCCCATCCCACTTCTGACACTAGGTCTCATCCCTGCCTAAAACCCTCAGTGCCTGGGCACCCTGCCCCCCACCCACTCAGAGGGTGCCTCTGTGACCTGGCCCCTGCTTAGGGAACCGGAGCAAAGCCTCTGAAGTCAAACAGGTCAGGTCCGAATCCCAGTCACCCACGTACTAGCTGCATGATCTTGTGCAAGAGCCTCAGTTACTCATAAACAACACGGTCTTGTTGCACGCGTGTTACACGAGGCAAGGCGTGTGGAGCACAGTGTCTGGGTCCCAGCAGGAGTCAAGAAGTGGGGCTGTTATTACTATTACTGTTGTTGCGATTGTTACTGTCATGACTGCCCACACATGACTGCTTGTGTGTTCCCTCCACTACCCTCGAGGTTCCGTGAAGCCACAATCTCCAGTGACCAGTCTGGGGTATGGGCTAGGGCAGCATGTGCAGGGTGGGCAGCACTGGCTATTCTGACCTCGGTGGCATTGCCATGAGGTGGACATACTGGCCAGCTCAGGGTTCCTACAGGAACCGAGTGAAGTGGACACATGGATGTGCTTCCAGGTGTGAAGGCCTGGGAGGGGCTCAGACCCACTCTAGAACCCACCCCACCCCTTCCCTAGTGGGTGGTCTGTGGGAGGGTGCCCCCCCCCGCCCAGGGCCTCGCACGCACCATCAGACAGTCGAGCAGCTCGGAGGTCTGGGAGAACCTGTAGCTGTGGGCACCCTCGCTCCGGCCGATGGCCCCCAGCAGCATCAGGACCGCAGTGAGGAAGCTCTGCTTCAGGGACTCATCCTAGTGTGAGTTCAGGCCCATGACAAGAGGGACAGGGTCAGGGACAAGAGCATGGGAGTGTGCAGGGGGTAGTGAGGGAGCGCGATGAGATCACAAGGGGCAGTAGGGTCATTGCTGGAAGGGGTGTGGCAGAGACCACTGGCTGGGGCCCTGCGCGTGGGGGGCATTTTTGGGCTGTGTGTAGTTTTGCTTAAGAATGTGAATAAGTTGACAATGTCTAAACACCAGGAAGTGCCTGTAAAAGTCTATAAGAGGTGTAGCAACTGAGCCCCAGTGCGCCGGGCAGGAGCAGCGCTGCGGCCCTCATAGCCCCTGGGTGGGAGGCCCCCGGTGCAGAGTTCGGAACTGGGGGCTTGTCATCACAGGGTGTGATGGGAAGTCACCCGGGACTCTCAGTACCCACCTTCCCTACCCCAAAAGTGAAATGGAGGGAGGGGATGGGGTTATCATGAAAGTCCAGAGAATTTGCCATGGGATGATGGATGAGAAGGTGGGAGAAGGTGGGGGAGGGGTGGGGAGGGTCGGGAGGGGCGGGGAAGGGACGAGGAAGGGACAGGGAGGGGCCAGGCTGGAAGGTGGACTGGAATGTGGGGCTCAAGGGAGCTGGGCCTGGTTCTTTGTGGTTCCCAGGTGGGGAGGGAAGGGAGAACTGGACTCCAGGGTTCTGGAAGGTCCTGAGTTCTCGGACTCGGAGATTCTGGTGGGGCTGCTGGGCTGGAGTCCAGGGCTCCATCTTGGTGGGGTGGGGGCAGGACTCTGGGGTCCTTAGAGGGCAGCCGCAGGGTCCCGTACCCAGGGGCTGTAGTGGAAGTAGAAAATCATCCGCGACAAGATGTTGTCCACCCACGGGAGGATGTGCGCCTTGGCCTTGGCCGCCACCTGCCCATAGGCAAGGAGGGCGGTGCTGCTGGCCCACCTCCACTGCACATCCTCTGGATTCTGCCGGCGGGGGGTGGGTGGGTAAAGAGTGTCAGGAGCCTGCTGGACCCCTCCTCTGGGGTCACGGTGAGAGGAGGTACCCCAGGCCCTAGATGGGTACCGGAGGCAGAGTGTCCTGAGGGGTGGTGAGCCTCAGTTTACCTCAGTAGGAAAATAAGGGAAGTGGAATTAGCTCTTTAGGGGTGGATGGGCCTGGAAGGGACACCAGGGGGTGTACATAGGATGCCTGGCTCTGCTGGAACTGGCTACAGCCCAGGCCCCTCGCCCCTCCCGTGGTAGCCCCTTCCCCAGGAGCCCAGGGCCGTCTCCGCCCCACCCCCCTTCCTACTGGACACACGCCTTCTCCCCCTTGGGCTGCTGGGGCCTGGAGGGATGGCAAGGGGCACGCAGAATGTGGGACAAGGGCTTCTCAGTGGCTCAGTCTTGGGCACTGTTTCCTCCCGCGGGAGTTACGTGGGATGCAGTGAGGAGGGGTGGGTGCACTGCCGTCCGCCATCCATAGCCCATTGGGTTGCTCACTGGCCCGGAGCTCATGTTCGGATGAGTCACGTGCCCAAGGGCCAGTGAAGGAGCTTACAGCAGCCATCACGAGCACAGCGAGGCTGTCTCCGCTCGAGCTCCGGCCACGCGCCGGCCCTCTACAGCCCCGGCCCATTCCAATCCCCAACAGGTGTAGCGGGAGGAGTTCCCATCCAAGAGGAGGAAACTGAGGCACACACAGGCCATATTGCAGGTGGGGTGAGGTGACATTGGAGGTCAGGATTCGTGGCCCGACACCCATGCTCTACCTTGCCTGGGGGTCCCAGCTTGGAGAGTGGGGGCCCTGATGCCCCTTGCTGAGGTCCTGAGGACCCCTGAGCCAGTACCTTTGGGGCGAAGCTATTGAGGCTCCACCTGATGGGCCTGCTCCGGCCAAACTGGTCCAGGACGGCCCAGACATCATCCAGGTGGCGGACGGCGGCCAGCCCCACTGTGAGAGCAATCCCCTGTGGGAGAGGGGGACCAGGATCACTGATGAAGGGACCCTAGAGTCGCGGGACTGGACTTGGCCCCCCGCCTGGCAGCTGTGAAAACCAAGGCCCAGAAGGAGGTGGGGGACTCATCCAAGATCACAGGGCATCCACCTGCCATGCTCTTTAGGACATGCAAGTCTGAGACCAACCCGTGTGGGCATCTCCTATGGGGTCTGGTGGGTGGGGTTAGGAAAGGCAGGAGACAGTGGTGAGACCTCGGAGTCCAGTTATCCCTCACCGCCAGCTCTGAGCAGACCTGTGACAGGTTGGGATGAAGGGAGGGGCCCTGGGGTGAGATCTGGGCTCGGGCTGTGGTCAGGGCTCAGGGCTCAGGGTGTGACCAGGGTCAGGATTTGGCCTGTGGTCGTGGTCAAGTTTTAGCCTTAAAGCAGAATCAGGTCTCTGTATGTGACCAAGGTCAGGAAAGAGTCTGTGACCAGGATCAGGATTCAGTGTGTGGCCAGGATTAGGGATTAGCATGTGACTAGGGTCACAGTCAGGGTGTTAACAGGGAGAGGCCTCAGTCTGTGATTAGGATCAGGGCAGAGCGTGTGACCAGCAGGCAGGCCAATCCTATGGTCAGGGTCAGGCAGTCGTGGGGACGGGGTGGGGGTTTGCTCCTCACCTCTCTCTGCTTGGGCCACTGGTGGGACGTTTCCAGGAGGGTTTGTAGGTGTGTCCTGACCGTGGCACTGTTCTCTTCAGCTTGAAGGATCAGCCCGTAGTAGGTGAACAGGAAGGCCTGGCGGAGGGTCAGTGCTATCCTGAGCCCCCTGGGATGGCCCTTGCCTCCTTGAGCAGCCTCCTCTGACTGCCTTCCTCAGCCTCCCCTACCTCTGCAGTCCCCTCACTGCTCTGCCCTGGGACCATCTAAACCTCTGCCTGGTGATGCAGCAGAATGTGGCTTCAAGTCCTGCTGCCCAGGCCCCAGCCCAGTTTCTTTCTAGGGCCTCGTGCATCCTATGGACAGAGCACCTGGGCCTGCGCAGTGGGCCAGCAAGGGCTGCCTCGGGGGAGGCAGGGGCGGGGCCCACCTTCTCCGGGGACTGCTCCCGTTGGGTCTGGTTGGGCTTGGTGAGTGCCCACAGCAGCTCCTTGGACCACAGGTCTGTGTTCAGGAACTGGACCGACTTGATAGCTATCTGTCAGGAGATGGGGGTGGGTGGGGCTGGAGCCGTCTCTCCCCCAATCTTGAGAGCTACCAGCTCTGGCCCGCCCTGGCCACTCTGAGCCCTGACTCCAGCACCCCCTTGTCCCTTCCCTCTTGTGAGTCCCTGAAACCTAGTCTCTCATTTGCCTGATGGTCCTCAGGGATGGGGACTCGTTCCTCGGGATTCTCTCCCTGGAGGTGTTCGAGGTGAGGCTGGAAAACCAGGAGCCTGGGAGGCTGTAGAGTCGAGTCCTGACTGTGTCCCCAGCACTGACCAGGAGTCACAGACATGACATACTTAGTGTTAGTGGAGGCTGGCCCCTCTGCAGCGTGCGTGCCGGGAGGGCAGGACTTTGCTTCGCTCCCGGTGTACCCTCAGCACCTGGCGTCGTGCTCCCACGTACGGATGCTCCAGTAATTGTTTAAGAAGTCAGTGAACGAGAGATCAAATGTATGAATGTAAAGTCCCTTCAAAATATAATGTCCTGAAAGTTTCAATCCTAACATCACATGATTTTGTAACGAGGATGACTACAAGATTTCTCTATTTCCAACCTTCCCAGGTTCCATCATTCAATAATTCCAAGATCTTGATCCCAAGATTCTTTTGGGGTGGGGGATACCCCTCCTAAGTATGATCCCAAACTCGAGAAGCTTAAAAGACTGATACATGTGAAGATAAACACTTTCAAAAATTTGTTCAGCAGAACCCTCTAAGTTAAGTTGAAAGATGCGGCAAAGGTTTTGCTGTCCGCTGCTGCCAAGGGTCAGTATCAATGATAAACGAAGAGCATTTTGTAAATCAACAAGAAAAAGACAAGCAATCCGTTTTAAAATGGGTGAAAGGACACACACGATGAAGATACCGTAAACTCAACTTTACTAATATTTGAGGAATGGAAATTAAGATAATGTAGCATTTTGTACACGATTGGCAAAAAGTAAAACACTGAATATTGGCAAGGAACTGTCCTTTGGTGGGAGGGTGATTGGATCTACAATATTTTGGGGGGAAGGTTTTGGCAATATCAATTAAAAGGCAATATCAATATCAATTTAAGCTTAAATTATGCATACACTTCCCCAGGCAACTCCATTTCTAGGAATTTTTCCTAAAGAAATGATAAATTTGGGACGCTGTGGGCACAGGGCATCCCTTGCCTCTTTGGTCATAAAACAAACTCAGAGCGCCTGCTGCAGGACAGTTTGCAGTCTCTGGCGTTGATCCCTTGGTCCCTGAAAAGGAAATTCTCTCCAGGCAGAATCTGGAGGAGCTTTTCTACCTCGGGTGTGCCCCCCCACCTGGCTCATTTGCAGGACACTGGGGTGCAGCAGGCTTGGTGGCTTTCTCACCCACAGGACAGGTGCCTGCAGGATCCTCATGGAACTCTGAACACAAGGAAGCCCCAAGGTTCCCCAGAAGCACCAGGGTCTCCTGTCCCCTCCCCAAAACCTTTACTGTCTTCCTTCACAGCATCACAGTTCCTTGTCTGAAGTTCAAATTCCAAAACTCAGAAAACTGAACATTTTTTTCCCCATAGCTTTGCAGCAACCTCATTTGATGGCACAAGCTGACCCAAAGTGCCATGATAGGGTTTGAGACTTCACGTGAACATTTGTGTGCTTGTGTACCAGAGATACTAAGGTATTTGATTCTGCATCTGCCTCAAACCTTGCTAAGGACATTCATGGAATATACAGGGTGGGCACCTCATTACTTAACAAAAAATATGAAATATTCTGAATTTTCAAACACATCTGTTCCCCCAAGTTTTAATTTTTTAAAGTTAAGTGTTTAAAAAATTAAGACATACTTAATTTACAGTGAAGTGCACAGATCTTTAGTGTATAGCACAACAAATTTTATCAAATGTAAGACCCATGTAATTCACACCCAAGATACAGAGCCTTTGCCCCCACCCCAGAAATCTCTCTGTGCTCCTTCCTAGTTATTCTCTGTTACTGCAAAACTGTTTATTTCATTACAGATGGGTTTTTCTTTTTCTAGAATTGCATGTAATTGGAGTCATGCAGTGTGTGCTTTTGCGTGTCTGATGTTTTTCGCCTCAGCGTAACGTTTTTGAGAATCACCCATGTTGCATGTATCAAAAGTTCATTCCTCTTCCACTGTTTTATTGTTTTGTTCTTCTGCTTGGATTAGGCTTACCTTGCTCTTCTTTCTCTAATTTCCTGAAGTGGATTTTAGGTTTTTTGGGGGAGAGCGCATTATCCCGCCTGCCACAGATTGTTTCCAGTCTGAGGTTCTAATGAACAGGGCTGCTATGAACATTCTTGGATGAGTAATTTTGCATTCATTTTTTTTCATATCTCTTGGTAAAATACCTAAAAGTGGAATTGCTGAGTCATTTGTTCACCTTTAGTAGAAAATGCCAGTTTTCCAAAGGGGTTGCACCATTTAACTGCCCCCCCCCAGCACTCCAGCTGCCCCACGTCCTTCCCCGCACTGGTTGGTGGTGTTTTTTTATTTGCACTCTCTCAGTGGGTATGCAGTGGATGCTCATTGTGGTTTTAACTGATGTTTCCCTGAGGACTAAAGGTGTTTATCCTTTTTTTGTTTAATTATTAGTCCTTCATATGTCTTCCTTTGTGAAGTGTCTATTTAAATCTTTTGCTCATTTTTTAAAAAATGGAGCTGTTTTTCTCTCTCTTACCAAGCTGTAGGAGTTCTTTACTTATTTCGGACACAGTTCCTTGTCAGACACACGTACTGTGTTTTCTCCGTGTCTGTGGCTTGGCTTTTCATTTCCTTAATGGTATCAGTTGATGAGCAGAAGTATTAATTTTGACGCAATCCAATTTATCATTTTTTTCTTTTTATGATGATTCTCTTCTGAGTCCTAAGAAATGTTGACCTACCCCAAGGTTGGCAAGATTTTCTCCTGTGTTTTCTTCTAGATGCTTTTCACTTTTAGCTTTTACATTTAGGTCTTGGTTTCATCTCTAATTAATTTTTGTTCATGGTTTGAGGTAAGCATTAAAGTTTATTTTTTTCTTTATAGCTATGCAATTGTTCCAGAACCATTTGTTCAAAAGACTTTCCTTTCCTCATTGAATTGCTTTGGCACCTGTAAAAAAATCAATTGACCATATAAGTGTGGTTTTATGTTGGATTTTCTTTTCTGTTCCATTGATTTATTTATTTAGCCTATGCCAATGCTTCATTGCATCGTTACTGCAGCCTTATAGTAAGTCTTGAAATCAAGTAGTGGAATTTTTGCAATTTTGTTCTTTGTCACAATTGTTTTGGCTATTGTAGGTCCTTTGAAATTTCCATATAAAGTTTTAATTTATAGATTATATTTAATTCTACAATAAAGACTCCTGGAATTTTTGTAGGCATTGTATTCAATCTACAAATGAATTTTTTGACAATTGACAACTTAACGTTATTGAATCTTCTTATCCCCAAACATCGTATATCTCCATTTTTAAGGTGTTCTTCAACTTCTCTTTGCAATGCTTTGTAAAGATCTCGCACATACTGTGTTACACTTATCTTTGAGTCTTTTGTATCCTTAATGCTGCTGTAAATGTCATTTAAAATTTTTTTCATTTTCTAATTGTTTGCTGCTAGTATATAGAAATTCAATTGATTTTTGTATATTGATCTTGTATCCTGAGATGTTGCTAAATTCAATTATCAGTAATTATTAGTTGTAGTATTTTTTCTTTTCTTCTTTTTTTTTAAAAGATGACTGGTAAGGGGGATCTTAACCCTTGACTTGGTGTTGTCAGCACCATGCTCTCCCAAGTGAGCTAACCGGCCATCCCCATATAGGGATCCGAGCCTGTGGCCTTGGTGTTATCAGCACCACACTCTCCCAAGTGAGCCACAAGCTGGCCCCTAGTTGTATTTTTTCTAAAGAGTCTTTGAGATTTTCTACAGTTAAGTCATGTTGTCTGCAAAGAAAGACAGTTTTACTTTTTCAGTTGCTATCTGTATATCTTTTTTTTTCTTACTCTATTGCATTGGTTAGCATCTTCAGTGCAATGATGAATGAAGTGGAAAGACTGGACATTTTTGATTTATTAGTAATCTTAGCAGGAAAGTGTTCAGCCTTTCATTGCTAAGTTTGTTAGCTGTGGGTTTAGATGTCCTTTGTCAGGTTGAAGCAGTTTCTTCCTACTCCTAGTGCGTTGAGAGCTTTTATCATGAAGAGGTATTAAATTCTGTCAAATGCTTTTTCTTAATAATTTTTCATAAATCTGATCATAGTTTTTCTACTTTATTCTGTTAATGTGTTGGATTACATTTCTTGCTATTTAAATGATTTTGTGTCCCTGGGATAAACTCTACTTGATCACGGTGTATTATCCTTTTATTCAATTTGCTAATATTTTGGTAAAGATTTTTGTGTTTATCTTCATGAAAAATATTGGTCTGCATTTTTTTTTCTTGTAATGTCTTTGGTCTTGTTATCAAGTTTGTGCTGGCCTCATAAAATGATGTGAGAAATATTGTTTCCTCCTCTGTTTTCTCGAAAGCATTTGTGTAGAATTGGTATTCTTTCTTTCTTAACTATTTGATAAAATTCACCAGTGAAGTGTCTGGGCTTAGAGTTTTTTTTTTTTTTTGTAGGAAGTTTTTAAATTATGATTCCAATTCCTTTAATAGATATAGGACTGTTCAGATTTTCTCTTTCTTCTCATGTCATTTTGGTAATTTGTGTTCTTCAGGGAATTTGTCTATTTAATCTAAATTGTCTAGTTTATTGGAATCATATTTCATTACTCTTCTTTAATATCTAAAGGATTTGCAATGTTGTTCCTTATTTCTTTCTAAAATGAGTACTTTGTGTTTTTTCTCTTCTTGACCAGTCTGGTGGGAGGTTTATCAATTTATTGATCCTTTTGATGAGCCTGCTTTTGGTTTTATCCATTCTGTATTGTTTGTCCCACTTTTATTTCTTTAATTTTTCCTCTAGATTTTGTTATTCCCTTCCTTCTACTTACTTTAGGATTAATTTGCCTTTTTGATAGTGTCTTAAGATGGAGGTTTAGATAATTGACTTTATGCCTTTCTTCTTTTCTAAATAGGCATTAAAATATAAATTTCCTTCTATATATTGCTTTATATTGTATCCCTCAAATTTTTATATGTTGTGTTTTTATTATCATTCAGTTCAAAATATTTTCTAATTTTCCTTGCGGTTTCTTCTTTGACCCATGGGTTATGTAGAAGTTTGCTGTTTAGTTCCCAAGCATTTGGAGTTTTACCCAATATATTTTAATATTGATTTTTAATTTATGTTTTGGTCAGAGAATACACTGTTTGATTTCAGTCCTTTTAAATTAATTAAAACTTGATATATGGTCCAATGTATTATGATCTATCTTTATGTTCAATTTGCACTTGAAAGGGATGTCCATTAGATCGATTTAGCTAATTGTATTGTTCAAGTCTTCTATATCTTTAGTGATTTTGTCTCATTGTTCTATTAATCACTTGTATTGCTGATGCTGCTGATACAATTTCTACTAGACACCATTGAATTACTACTATTCTGCTGCTGCTACTATACGACTACCACTATTACTTTTACTGTATAATAACAATAACCAACATTTAATGAGGGCATCCTGTGTATTAGACACTGTGCCAAACACTTCACGTGATTATTTCCTATAATCTTCACAACTACCATTTGAGTGAGGTACTTCTGTACCCATTTGGCAGATAAGAAAACTGAGGTATGGAGAGGCAAAGTAAGTCACCCTGGCTCACACAGCTGTGATTGGTTGGATCTGGACTTGAACCCATATCTGCCAGGGTCCCGTGTCCTTTCTCTCAGCCATATAAGCTCCTCAATCAGGTGAGTGCTCAGATATGGGCCTGCACTGACACTATTTCTTGGCTGTGACATCCTTAGTCTACCCTTCCTTCCTTCCCTGATCTTAGCTCTGGCCTCTGCATTCTCTCTGGTCCCCTCAGTTGTAGATCCAGCTTCCAGGATGGGTGGGAAGGTCCCATATGTGCTGGATACCTGCTCTGTGCCAGGCATCTGGAGACCAAGTTTCAAATTCCAACTCCTTTAAGTGACCAGTCTTACAACTGTGGTCCAGTCCCCTCCCCTCCCTCACTGACCGGTCCTATGACCGTGGTCCATCCCCTCCCCTCCCCCACTGGCCGGTCCTACGACTGTGGTCCATCCCCTCCCCTCCCCACTGACCGGTCCTACGACAGTGGTCCATCACCTCCCCGCCCCCACTGACCAGTCCTACGACAGTGGTCCATCCCCTCCCCTCCCCCACTGACCGGTCCTACTACTGTGGTCCATCCCCTCCCCTCCCCCACTGACAGGTCCTACGACTGTGGTCCATCCCCTCCCCTCCCCACTGACCGGTCCTACGACAGTGGTCCATCACCTCCCCGCCCCCACTGACCAGTCCTACGACAGTGGTCCATCCCCTCCCCTCCCCACTGACCGGTCCTACGACAGTGGTCCATCCCCTCCCCTCCCCCACTGACAGGTCCTACGACTGTGGTCCATCCCCTCCCCTCCCCCATCCTGTGTGCTCACCTGTGAAGTAGGGACCTTCCCCCCTCCCTGCTCCCTTCCTGTCCACCCTCTCCCTCCATCCCCCTTTTTTCATTCCCTACCCCTTCCCCCTTCTTTCTTTCCCCTCCCTCCCTCTCTGTTCCCCTCATTCATCCCCTCTCCTCCCCATGCCTCCTAGGGCTGTGCAGGTGCAGCCTCTCCCCTGCTGTCACACAGAAGGCTGGTGGCTGGTGGCCGGGCTCTGTCCCTACCTGGGTCAGCCACTCTTGCCAGCACGCCTTGTCTTCCTCATTGAAGAGCTCCTCTGTGGGAGGGAGGGGTGGGTTACGGGGGCCTGGCCGGATGCCCACAGTCAGGGCTGGATCCTGGGCCCCACCTCCCCCATCCCTCAAATGCTGGCCTGAGTCAGGGTGACACTGTCCCTCCTCTGCCTGTCACAGCTCTGTGAGAAAAGTGAGCTGGAGGAGTGTGATCTGGGCTTGGGCTCAGGGTCCACAGAGCTGGGCTGGAGCTGTGGCCTGGCTGCCCTTGCTGTGTGACCCCAGGTGGGCCACGTGCCATTTCTGGGCCTTGGGCTCACCAGTGGTAAATGTGGGGGCTGGACTGAGGTGGCACAGCTGGGCCCAGTGTTACCCTTTCATGGGGAGGTACCGAGAGCTGTCTGGCTGGCCGTGGTGTGGGGCCTCAGGGCCACCTCCTGGGCCTCTCTCCATGACCTGCCTGCCCTGCCCCTTCTGTGGCAGGACGTACCGTGGGAGGACAGCACGCCCATCACGTAGAGGAAGCTGCGGTGCGGGAAGACGCCTGTAAGGAGCTCCCTCTCCAGGTGCTGGGCCACAGCTTGCCATGAGTGCCTGCAGAGGGCCACCAGCACGTCGCTGGCCGCATCCTGATATACGTCTTCCAGCTCCTGGGTGGGGGTGGGAGCCGGCAGGGACAGGCGGGGCAAGGGAAGGAAAAAGTGAGAGCTTTGGCATTTTTACATACGCGGTCTGGTTTGATAGGCAGGGCAGCTGTTATCAACCCGTTTGTTTGATACAAAACTGAGGCTGAGGGAGCCCAAGGCGTGCCCTGTATACATGGCTCTTTATGTTCCTGGTCCTCTTACGGTTCCAGAACACATCACTGTTTTTCCTGCCTCTGAGACTTTGCTCGTGCTGTGCCCCTGCCTGGAACTCCATTCCCACTCCCCTATCTACTCAAATTCTAGTTTATTTGTAAAGCCATCTCCGAGACCTGCGCCCAGGACACCCATCTTGAAGCCTCTGGTCAGCACCGCCTCTGCTCTGCCTGAGCTCCTGGTGGCACAGGACAACACCACACCTTTACTTCTTTCCACCATGAATTCAGAATGAGAGACTATGTTCCTGTCCAGAGTTCTTTGGCCTGAAGGCTCAGTGTCAGCTGTGCGAGGGCAGGGCTCAGCTGACCAGTTCCCAGACCACCCCCCGGCCCTGGCCAGGCCCACCTGTCTAATGGAAGGGACATCTTCAGGCAGAAAGGAACCGCTGTGTCCCGGAGCCTGGCTCTGTATTGCCACACCCAGTACTTTTCACAGCAAGTGTGTTGGTATTTCTTTAGATTTTGTTCCAATTTTGAATTCCTTTCTTTTGTATTTGTTAGTGGGAGCATGTGGTGACTTTGGTGGCTGCTAGTGGGAGGCAGGTGCAGCAGGGGGTCTGCCTGCCCTTGGTCAGGGTGTCCAAGGTCCTTTCTTCTCTCCCTGCGATGCAGTTTGAGTTGTCATATGAAATCGACATTCCATTTATTATTTGTTGAAAGCATGGCTATGAGGGCTTCTCGTTAAGATGATGGGTTGAATCTGATATTGCTTTTTAAAGAAAAACCCACAAAAACCTCTCCTGATACTACCCATAGGACATATTTTTAAAAAGGCCAACAGCAACCACATTCTGGAAGCTGGAAGCAGGTGGATGAATCCAAGACCACCGAGTGCTGAACCAGCAGCGGATAAGCCAAGAACCAGCCCCGTCTACACAGCACCACCCTCTACTGCTGGGGTAGAAGTCAGGAGGTCTCGTGTATCCCCAATCTCTGGAACTGGGGTGGTGTCAAAGAGGGCTGAAAATAAAAATAAAGTGGTTCCTGGAATCATTAGGTCCCTCGATGCCACCCACCCTTCACACCTGGGGCTCTGCCCTTCTCCCACCCCAGCAAGACTCTGAGGCTCCGTCTCCGGAGAGGGCAGCTGAGGGGCAGTCCAGGCCTGAAAGCTCAGGAAATAGTCACTTCCCAGGCTGGGCCATCCACAACACTGCCACGGATGGGACCTGACCCTCTAGGTGGGACCCTGGGACAGGGTCTTCCTGGAAGTCCTCAGAGCTTGGAAGGAAAGATGTGGAGATGCTGACATGGTTGGGGTGTGGGGTGGCAGCAGTGGGCTCACTTCGTCACTCTACAGGGGAACCAAACATCCACTGCGGGCTGGCAGCCATGCAGGAGGGGGCAGGCAAGGGAGGGGTGCAGCCCACAAGCCCACCCGCTGCGAGACCCGGGAGAAAGCAACTCGGAAGACGCAGAGTCCAAACAGAGAGGTGGGAACTTCGAGCAGAACTCTTCAGTATCCTCAGAGAGATTAGGGAAGACATGGCACCCCAAATGCTGTAAACAGGGTGACACGGAAAAGGGACCTTCTGAGAATAAAATCGAGATCTCTTGAAAGTTAGATGCAATGACGCAAATGGAAAACTCAGAGAAGGCTTGCAAATAGTGTGGACGAGTCTCAGAGAGCAGACTGAAGGGACAGAAACGGGGCAGGAGAGACAAGATAAGGAGCCAGGGAAAATTCTGCCTCTTAGTTCTTTTTGCAACAAGGATGTTAATCTTTGTCGGTTAAAAATAAAAAGGAGAGAGTAGAAGGATGGTTACCAGAGGCTGGCAGGGGTGGAGGTGGAGGCAAGATTAGGGGTGAACTAACGGGGACAGAACCGTGCTCTCTACCCTAAGTGAATCACGAGCAGTATGTGCATGTATTGAAACAACACACTATACCCCACAGAAATAAATATAGAAAAAATTTTTAAAAAGCTCCACTTCTGAGGCCCAGAACGGGGAAGCAGAGAGAACAAGATCATCAGCACATTCACGTAGCACTTTCCAGAGCCAGAGGTCGCAGGTCGGCAGATCGAAGGGATGCATGACCACAAAACACGGCGCCTAGAATCAGCCGGACGGGCGTACCAGCATGGAGCTCCAGCACACGCAGGGCGAGGATTCTGCAAGCCCCCCAGCAGGAGAGGCAGTCTCGTACAAAGGATCAGTGTTCACAATGGCCTTGGATTTCCAGCAGCCGCACTGAGGGCGGGAAGACAACGGGGCGATGATTTCTAACTCACAGTCCAGGGTGAAATAGAACAGAGAGTTTTCTGGAAATGCACGGGCTCAACACTTTATTTCCCAAACCCCCTTCCTTGAGAAGCTGCTGGTGGACGTATGTCTCCCACCTGAGAGTAATCTGGGAAAGAGCACGGGGCAGGGCAACAGAGTCCAGGACGAGGTGGAGCGCATCCCAGGATGACATGTGCACCAGACTGGGCTTTGGATGCCAAAACGCTGGACGGTCTGTGCTCAGCTGGCCTGGACCTGGGTGACGAAGTGTCCTGGACCAGCCCGTGGCACTTGCAGGGGTGTCTGCCCTGTGCTGCAGAGCAGCCCGACCACCTTCATGGCAGACACCACACCCAGCCCGCCACTGCCACGGCCCTGCCTCAGACAGCCCCGGGAGGGGTCTTGTCCGCCCCCAGGGAGGCTGAAGCCAGACCACTACCCTGGAACCATCTCGCAGCCCTCGACTTCCTGTCAGTCCTGCCCCTCCTGCACAGCTCTGTGTCCTCATGGGTCTGTACTGTACACAGACGCCACGCACTTTTTAGACACGCCTCATACACTGCGCAGCGGAGAGTTAAACAAACCAACGCATAAGTGGACTTGAAAAAGAAAAAGAAATGAGGTGGGGATGGCCTTTGTTCCCTGTTTTTCTCTATCACTCACACGTAGGATGGACTCAGGGACCTCTCTGGGGGAGCACAGGAGCTGGTTACACCTGTGTCCCCCAGCTGGGCTATTACTGCAGGCGAGTCCCTCAAGTCACCAAGCCTCAGTCTTTCCATCTGTAAAGCGGGGGCCATGAACACCAGTTTGGAGGTGTATTAACCACGTCTTCAGATCCTGCACTGGCTGTTTGACATCCGTTATTCCTGATACGTTCTCCGTAAATCCAGCAGGATTACAGGGCCAGATGATTGACTCAAGTTGTTTGTGTCTTCATGAGTGTGCAGAAGTCACATTACAGTTCCCTCCAGCCATGGGTCCTGACCTGCCTGTATCCGCGCGGACCCCTGGTGTTGTCCCTTCTTAGTCACTTCCCACCACCACAGACCTGAAGGCGCAGTCCCAGGCAGTATCCTGTCTGCTTCCTCACCGTGCATGGGACAGCCTTTGTGTGGCCCTGTGTGGCGGCCTGTGCCTCTCATTGATGGGGGAAGGGAGAGGAATTACGAGCGTTAAAAACCTTCTTTCCATGGCATGAGCCCTTCTGTGTGGTTACTCGGTCACTTATACATTAAGACCTGAGCATAATATAGAGGGTGAGATGGGCCTATTTGTGCTCGATGGAGTGCCAGGACTGGACCTGCGAGGGCCCTGGTGATGGGTCATTGTCTGTGACCATGACCAATCACATGTGCATTGAGCAGTCCACCATGGGCAGCCCTGAAGAAAAGCCACCCACCCCGGGCCTTGGACTTGTGGTCAGTGGAGACTGCTGGCCGGCCTGGGACAGTCCCTGGATAGCAAGCCTGAGGCAGGGGTGGGGGAGTTCAAGTCTCCATTGTGCAGGAACCAGAGGCGGGGGCGGAGGTCTAGGCCACAGCCTGGGGAGTGGGTTAGACTTGCAGTAGGCCTTCCAGAGGCTGAGGTGTGGGCAGCTGTGATGGAATAGTAAGGAAGGTGGGAAGGGGACCCCAGAGCCTGCCTCAGGAAGAGGCATCCTGGGGAAGGAGGGGGACGCTCAGCCAGGCACTTGGCTCCCTCTTACAACCGCTGTGGTCTTGGACAAGTAATGCCTCCATGAGCCTCACTTTCCTCAACTGTAAAATGTGCAGGAGATCGTCCCTCTGAAGGGGCTGGAGGTAAGACGTGAGGAAATGGGCAGACATCGCTGGGTGAACCACAAGGCCGGGCACACCCAGCATCCTTTAGACCCCTGGAGCAGCTGCCTGTATTCCCAGAGTTCTTGGGGGACTGGCCCATTTGCTGGAGAGTGGGGGACTCACCGTGGACTTGGTCATGTTCTCCAGGGCAAGCTGCATGAAGGACTTCTCCCAGGTCTCCTCCAGGAGGTCACTGGCTCCAATAATGGTCTCCAGGACCTGAAACAGTCGGAACTTGTGCCGGGTGGAGATCTGTGGATGGCAGAGTGGACAGAGCCTCAGGGACAAGTTGGGTCGATCTTGCGGGAGATGTTAGCAGGGGCAGTGGGGGGAGGGTGTGCCAGGGGGCCACAGGGGAGAGATGACAAGCAGCTGCATTCAGCTGTTCACTCAGTAACCACTTGGGGAACACCTGCTACAGGCGGGCCCTGAGCCAGGTGCTGCAGAGACAGAGAAGGAGTAAAAACTTGTCTCAATCCTCCGGGAACTGCTATGGGCTTTTTAAAACATTCCATCTTCAAAGTCAGGTCATTAATTAATTAATTCGCTCATTTGTTCACTCATTCATTTACACTTAGATCTTCCATCCATCCTTCCATCTATCCATCCATCCATCCACCCATCCATCCATCCATCCATCCATCCATCCATCCACCCATCCATCCATCCATCCATCCATCCGTCCACCCACCCATCCATCCATCCATCCATCTATCCATCTGACCGCCCGTCCACCCACACATCCATCCACCCATCCATCCATCCATCCACCCACACATCCATCCATCCATCTATCCATCTATCCATCCGACCGTCCGTCCACCCACACATCCATCCACCCATCCATCCATCCATCCACCCACACATCCATCCATCCATCTATCCATCTATCCATCCGACCGTCCATCCACCCACACATCCATCCATCCATCCATCCATCCATCCATCCACCCACCCACCCACACATCCATCCATACATCCACCCACACACCAATCCATCCATCAACCCATCCATCCGTCCACCCACACATCCATCCATCCATCCATCCATCCACTCACACATCCATCCATCTACCCATCCACCCATCCTACCATCCATCCATCCATCCATCCATCCATCCATCCATCCATCCATCCATCCATCCATCTCTGCCACTTAATGGTTCTGTGACTTTAAGCAGATCACTTCCCTTCCCTTAACCTTGGTTTCCTCATCTGTGAGGATCAGAATATATACCTCATGGGAAGATTCTGAATGTGGTCAACATGTGTTGGTCCACTTTCCTCCCTCACCATTCAGCCCATTTGACATATGAGGAGATTGAGACTTGCCCCCAATTATGTAGCTGCTCCATATAGCATCTGGGACTTGAGCTCACTTTGGGGTCCAGCCCTCCCTTCCTCCGGTGCCTTCCCCCACGGGCCCGAGCAGCCCCCACCTCTGGGTTGTCTAGGAAGTAGTCATGGATGGTTTCCATCACCAGGTTGGGGGACCTGTGAGCCACGTTCTTGATCTTCTCATTGATGTACTTCAGCTGGAGGGGGTCTGAACCATCCAAGTCCCGGAGCATCTTGAAGCAGGTGGCTAAAGTTGGCAGGAAGGATGTGAGGGTGGGTGGGCTATGGGGAGCTCACATTGTGGCTTGGGGCTGGGTGGGCAGGTCTGGGAATAGGAAGGAGTGATCTGAAAATGAGGACTGGAGAACTGGGCACGTTCGGAAGCCCTGGACCCGCCGACTGTCCAAATAGTTGTTCTGGGGTGGAGATGGGATAAAGAGCAAGAACGCATGGAAGTCTGCATGTCCTTGCTCTCCATTCACATTTTCATGAATTCTTTGACCCAACCACCTTTTCATCCATCCATCCATCCACTATCCACCTATCCATCCACCCATCTGTCCATCCACCTGCACATCCATCTATATCTGTTTGCCCATTAATCCACCTACCCGTCCACCTGTCCATCTCTCCACTCATCCACTCATCTATCCACCCAACATCTGTCTACTCAAAACTTCATCCATCCGTACGTCTATCCGCTATTCATCCATACATCAACTGGTCCATCCATCCATCCATCTCTCCACCCATTCACCCATCTGTTCATGAATTAGTCTGTCCATCCCTCTGTCCCTCCATCCATTCATTCTTTTATCCTTCCACCCTCCCTCCAGTCATCCAACATTCAATGATGCTTAAAAGAAGGGAAGAGCATTCCAGGGTGGGGCCAGGCCTAAGCTGAGGTTCTGGAGTGTGAGAGGGTGTGGGAGGAAAGTGGAGGGTGGGGTTTGGGACGGGGAAGTTTTTAGGCTTTGGACGGTGCCTCAGCAGGCATGAGAGGCCAAGGGCATTGTACAGGGCTTTCTGCTGAGGACTCCCTCTAGCCCCCACCCTTAGGACTGCTTCAGGTAGAGGGACAGGGTGGGACATGCTGGAACCTGACCCCTCTGGGGCCACCCGCTCCCAGCCCTGCCTGGGTCTCAGCTGGTCACCTGCATTGTAGGCTTCCTCCATGAACACCTTGTGCTCCTTGGGCACCAGCGCAGCCTGGCTGCTCTGGGACTTGAAGAGCAGGATGGTGGTGGGGTGTGCCCATCTGTCCCTGCGGACGGAGTCTTGAGGTACCTTCACATAAGACGGGTCTTCTGTGGATGTGGAGATGTGGGAGGAGATTCTGAAATGGGAAAGGAGTCCTGGTGTAAGTGTTGGTGGGACAGACGTGGCTGGTGGGATGGGAGAGGGCTCAGGATCCTGCCTCCTCAGCTCTGGTCCTGACTCAGAGGAGCTAGTCTCTTTGGGATCACACATGAGATGGCTCTGGCTACCCAGACATCACTGGTGGAGTCTCTGAGGCAGGGGGATCTGCACCAACAGGTGGGAGCAGGAGCAAGGAGGGATGCAAAGTCCCTTCAAGATGGTTTTTGCTGTGTTCTTCCCTCCCTCCTCCTCCTCTTCTCCTGTGATGTGGGGAAAGGATTCCCTCAGACTGTGTTAGTTGCCCTAAGGGGTGAAGGAGGAGGCCTCCTTCTTTTGGGGTGCTGCCCAAGCCTGGCTCCTCCATGACTCCCTCCCATGGGGCCCCACGGCAGGGGCAGCCTCTGCCCCCACTTCACGACCTTGCTGGCTCGTTCACTGTCAGCTCCCATGTCCCAAGTGCCTGCCATGGGTGAGGCGTGTTCTTGGCATTGGAGATACACCAGTGACGGAGATAACAATGGTCAGCAAGTTAAACAAACGAATCATGTGGTGTGTGAGAAGGCAGTTCATCTCTCAATATTTTGTTCATTCGTTTGTTCCACCGTATATATAAGGGATACATGTCAGATCATGCCATTCAGAATCCTCCCATGGGTCCCCGTTCCCAAGTCCTGAAAATGACGTATAAGACACTGATGCTTCCAGCCAAGATGGAGTAACAAGGATCAGATTCACCTTCCTACCTTACACAACTGAAAAAGTGGAAAAAACATACAAAACCATGGTTTTCAGGCACCAGACAACAGCAGCGCAGGACAGTGATCCCCAAGGGATGGAAAATCAGCAAGGTGAGCCCCACATTGCCACAGCCAGCTGCCTGGAAAGTTTCCAGTGCAGGGAGCAGGAACCCAAGAAAGCCCAGCAGCCTCCTTGAGTTGAGGAAATGGAGGTGAAAGTTGGGGTTGGGGGGGGTGCCGTGGTGGCTGGGGTTTGCAGGAGAGAGTCACAGGAGAGAGCTGCTTTCAGGGGCTCCCCCACCCCCACTCCCATCTTCATCTGAGCTCAGTGCATGTGGGGAAAGAACCACCCAAAAGAAGCAGAGGGAGCAATGCCCAGAGCTCACACAGGGCTGGGAAGAGTTTCTTTTTTCATCAGCCAGAAGGAAAACCTTGTATTTCATACAGCATGGGGTGCAGCACTCTGAAAGGTATTACCTCATCAGTGGGGGAAGAAATCAGCCCTCAGCAAGGATGCTTTGAAAGCAAGCCTCAAAAAGGCTAAACTATTTGCCAATAATTTAATTGTGTCCCGGAACAAAGCTCAAGAATATTTTAAAAGGACAGGAATACCCAGCACCCAGCAAGGTAAAATTCACAATATCTGGCATCTAATCAAAATTTACTGGACACGCAAAGAAGTGAGAAGATATGACCCCTTATGAGGAGAAAAGTCATTTGATCCAAACCACTTAGAAATGAGAGAATTAGGGCCGGCCCGTGGCTCACTTGGGAGCACGTGGTCCTGACAACACCAAGTCAAAAGTGAACATCCCCTTACTGGTCATCTTTAAAGAAAAAAAAAAAAAAAGAAATGACAGAATTAGTAGATAGAGACATCAAGACAATTAATTATATTCCATATGTTCAACGTGGTAGAGGAAGACATAGGAATGCTAAGGAGAGATATGGAAAATATAAAAAAGATGAAAAAAAAATTCAGATTAAGGATACAATGGATGAGTTTTACAGCAGGTTAGTCACCGTGGAAGCAAAGGTTAGTGAACTTGAAGACACAGTAACAGAAACTATCTAAAAATAAAATGCAAATAGACAGAAAACTGGAAAAAGTGAAACAGAGCATGAGTGAGCTCTGGGACAACTTCACATGGCACTGTGTGTGTGAAATCTGAGTCCCCACAAGAGCAGGAAGGGGGACAAAAAAATATTTAAAGAAATAATATCTAAACATTTTCTAAATTTGATGAAAAATATAAATCCACAGATCCTGGAAACTGGATGAATCCTAAGCAAAAAGCAAGCAAGCAAACAAACAAACAAAAAAAAAACATGAAGAAAAGTACACGAAGTCACATCAAAACGAAATTGCCTAAAAGCAATGATAAGGGCAAATCTTAAAAACAGCCAGAGGGGGAAACACTGAAGGAACAAGGAATGAGGGCATAGCTGTGGTTGGAAATGCTGCAGGCCAGAAGGCGGCAACATTTCAAAGCACTGAAACGAACAAAAGACCTGTCAAGCTAGAATTCTCCACCCACAGAAAGTACCTTTAAAAACTAAAGGTGAAATAAAAACTTTTCCAAACATACAAAAGCCAGAAGAACTCATCTCCAGAAGACCTGCACCACAAAAAATGTTGGAGAAAGTCTTTCAGGCAGAAGAAATAAGCACCTGCTGTTGAAGCCGTCCAGCCTGTGGTGCTTTGCTATGACAGCCCGAGCAGATTCACGCAGTCCCCGGGCCTCACACGCTGCCGGAGCAGAATCATTCCTTCCTGCCTTCATTGATTGGATGAGTGTTTATTAAGTGCCTACTATGTGCCAGGCACCATTCCAGGGCCTGGGGGTTTCTCAGTGAACACAATGCACAAAACCCCTTCCCTTGTGGCACTGGCATTCGGGGGTGGGGTGGCGGGGAGAGACACTGAGCAGACAAGGAAGCCAGGGACAGTGTCAGCTGGGCAGCTGGATGGAGAAAGATCAAGCAGGACAGGGGACTGGACAAGCTGTGGGGCCAAGTTTAGACAGCCAGGTCAGGAAGGCCTGGCCAAGGACGTGCCATTTAGGTAAAGCTGCCCCAACAGTGCTCCGTGTGTGTGACAGATAATTGAATGAATGAAGGGGTGATGAATGAGTGATGGCGTTCTGGGAATAGTGCAGCCCACTCCAGCTGGACACAAGTCTCCGCCGAACAGGGATGGATCTCGCTCCTGGTTGCACTCGCCTCCCCCTGACCCCCCTCGCCATCACCTCCACCGTTGAAGACCTGCTCTTGGAAACCAAGTGTTCTGGGGTCCCAGGGCCGAGGCAGCTCCAGGGAGGCTTTGGGCTTCTGCAAGGTCGGCACACGCTTTACCCTCCTGGGGGCCTCCTCCCTTCTGCAGCCTCTCAGAAGGCCAGTCACTTCCTGCCCTGGAGAAGCGTGGCCTTCAGACCCAGCCCGGCCTCCCTGGCTTCGTGGTGGTCACAGGGCCCATATTGCGCCCGCCCCAAACCTGCATCGCAGCCCCTGCAGCCTCCAGAGTTAAATGTCTTTTTAAAAATAGAAAAACAATGCGAACACACAATTAGCAAACATCTGCAGAGGGGAGAGTTTTCTCAGCTTAGAAGCAATACAGGCTGTGGCAGAGAATAAGACAGGCCTGACAGTGTGCGCACACACACACACACACACACACACACACACACACACACACACGTGCACGTGCACGTGCACGCGCACACACACGCGCACGCGCACACACGTGCAAACGCACAAACGCATGCGCACACACACGTGCACATACGCACACACATGCGCACACACACACACACATGCACACAGCAACAGTGCGGGACCAAAATACCCGAATTCACAAGCAGGGACCCAGACGCTGCAGAACACCCACGGAGGGGTGCCCAGCCGAGCTCACAGGCAGAGGAGGCAGAGGGGGGCCTGCTGGGCCAGCCTCTGAACTGCCTGTTGGACACAGGAAGGCGGAGCCTTGTGTTTGCCTGGGTCACTGGGGATGCTGGGGGTCCTGGAAGGCCATGGAGAAGCCCTCCTTTAGTCATGTTCTCTCAAGTCTCTGCAACAACACTGGCTGTTGTACCATCTCCGTTCTGCTGGGTAGAAGCCGAGGCTCAGAGAAGCAGGTAGACAATGTGTCCACCCGTCTATCCATCTGTCTGCTCGCTCATTCATCTGACCTCAGGTCCTCATAAGCGGTCGGTGGCAGAGCCCATGTTCCAGATTGAGGCCCTTCCTGCCCAGCCTCCTGCCCACCATGCCAAGGGCTGCTGCATCATGAGGCCCACCCCAGATCCCTCCCCAGGCTGCTCCTGGCAGCAGGCCCCACCCTCCTCGGCACAAGGAGCCCCTTGCTGCCCTGCACAGAGGCTCCCTCCTGAGAGATGGAGAGGCCAGGGTAGCTGTGGGGGAGGAGAGGGCAGGGTCCCCTGGGCTCCCATATGGCCCAGACTGAGCTGAGCTGACCTGGGGTTGCGGGACGTAGCTGAGGACGTCCTGCTGGCCGAGATGCGGCTGCGTGGCCTTTCGGAATGCTGCCAGTCCATAGTTGGGGTGCAGTTTGGAGGACCCACAGGCCACAGCCACCAGCCCTGTCCTCACACCTGGCGGGCCAGCCTATCTCTGGGTACCGCCCTTCTTCCTCCCTGGCCAGCCCTGACCTCACCCCTGAGGTCACAATGGTTCCCGTGCCCATGGAATCCTTTCCAGGAACAGTGCTGTGGAACTGACGCTGTCTTCCACGGGTGGCAGGTGTGTGTGTGTGCCTGTGTCTGCACATGTTTGTGTGTACTCATGTCCCCTACGAGGCCTTGGGCCTGTCCTCCTCTGGGATTCAGTTCTCTCCTGTGAGACCTGCAGATCCAGCTTGGGCCATTTGTTTGATGGACCCAGTTGCCTGTGCCGATGGCAGGTCCCGGGGATGGAGGTGTGACTCACCCTCAGCCTGGGTCTGAGCACTCACGGAAGGCTGGGCTCCCCTCTGGGGT
Source organism: Cynocephalus volans (assembly GCF_027409185.1). NCBI lineage: Eukaryota > Metazoa > Chordata > Mammalia > Dermoptera > Cynocephalidae > Cynocephalus > Cynocephalus volans. The sequence continues at coordinate 93,805,867 of NC_084474.1, forward strand.
CCTCTCCAGCTACAGGAACTGGGAGCCAGGACAGCCTGGGAGTTCAGAGTGTGGGCTGGTCAGGCTGGGAGAATTAAATCCAGCCCACCCTCGGCTGACCACGTGGCCCGGTGCAAGTGACTCCGCCTCCGTGCCTTGGTCTCCCCACCATGAAACTGAAGCATAACCGCCCCAGCTCATGGGTGGCTCTGAGGATTGGCGAGAAGATGGGGTGAAGCTCCAGCACAGTGCTGGGCAGGCTGTGGGTGTCATTGTGCCTCTGGCATCAGGATCGTGGGCAAACCAGGTGGCCTCTGCCCCAGCCCAGGGCATCTGCAAAATGTTGAACACATGATGGCCTCGCAGGATGACGGTGCCAAGCGTCTGGAGGTGGAGGCTTGACGCTCAGCCTTGGGGTACCCTAGGACTCACGCTTCATCCTGCAGCACAGGAAGCACAGCAGGAAGCCAGAGCACTGAGAGGGGCAGTGATGTGGCCACCCGGCAGGTCGGGAGGGGCCCTGGGCAGAAGGACTGAGGGGACAGAGTGCACAGCAGCACAGGGTAGGCGAGGCCTGTGTGTAGAATAACCGAGAACTGCACCAGGAGGCCTGGGGTGGCGGTTTCTGCAGGTGTGTGTAGGAGAGAAAAGCCCGATGCCCAGGAACTGGGATCACATGATCCCACGGGGTCCTTGGGTCCCTGCCAGGAACCAAACCCAATCCCGGCAACTCAGGAGACTTAGTGGAGGGATGTCAACAGAGGCACAGGCAGGACTAAGGTGAAGGAGGGGGACACACCTGGGGACCAGCTTCAGGGCAGCAGTCACCATCCGGAGAACAGCATCCTGGAGTCCGGTGTGGGCTGGGGCCTGGCGGATCTGCTCCTGCCGGTGGCAAGGAGAGGGCAGGTGCACCTGGTCCTCTCTCCTCTGCCCTCCTTCCCTCCTTGCCCTGCCCTGGACAAAGAAGGAGGGGATGCCTCCGGGGGACCTCAAGGAGATAAAGTGGGGCTGGGGCGGTGGCTGGAGGAGCCAAGAGTGGAAGGAAGTGAGAAAGGACAAAGGAGGGTGGAAAAGCTGGCCGGGGCGAGGCTGCGGGCAGCAGTGAGGGCGATGGAACAGGCTGGGCTGGCAGGTGTGCAGGGCAGGGCGGTGGGGCAGGGCCGGGTGTTGGCATCTCCGCCAGCCTCCCAGGTGGGTCAGTCCTCCATCCTTTGAGACCCGACTTCTGGAGCCAGCGCCACTCTCCTGAGACAAGATCTCTGCCTCTCCAGGGTCAGGTGGATGTGGAGCTGCCCGCCCTGCCCAGGCCGCTGCTGGCCCAAGAGCCTTTTCCTAAACATGCCTGGCATCACCAGTGAGGATATAACTGCAGAAAGAGAAAGAAGCCCTCAGGGAGTCCTGTGCAGGAGTGCGCTGAGCCCACCTGGATTCTTGGAGGCTGCAGGGCCCAGCGTGGGGAGTGAGGCCTGAGTGTGGGCCATGCGATGGCGGTTTTCTCCCTGCTATGCCAGATGTGGCCCTGATGGAGGGGTCATGATGGTGATGCGGCAGGGAGGAAGGGTCGACCTACACCTGTCCTGTCTCCTGCATTAATGTAGCAGCTCATGCCCTGTGAGGCAGGAGGCCAGGGCACACCAGAACTGCCCTCTGACCCAGCCCAGACGTCTCAGTGTGACTTCCCCCCACAAGCTGCCAGCACGGGTGTCTTTTCTCTCTGACTGCCTCACTGCCCCCTGCAGTAGGTGCAAGAGGCCCAGGCTGCAGATGAGGGAGGCATGTTGGGGGATGGGGGATGTTCTGCAGCAGGCAGCTTCTGGGGGAGTTCCCACGATTCCCACCCCTACCTTAGGATTGACTGTAAAGCCGCCATGGCCTCCAGGGGTGAGCAGTAGCCTGTTGTCTCCAAGGCTCACCCCATCATGTCTCCAGAATGCAGGGGCACTGTGTGGCTGCCTGGACTCCTCTGCCCAGGGCAGGCTGGGCAGAGGGAGATACTCACAGAGCTAGAGCTCGCTGGGCCAGCATGGTCCCTGCAGCATCCGCACTCAGCCTCTCCACACCCAAGCGAGCCCCCAGCAGACGCCAAATTTGCTGGGGCCTTGATCTTGGACTTCCAACCTCCAGACCTGGGAGACATAACTTTCTCTTGTTTATAAGCCCCAGGCCATGGTGTTCTGTTATAGAAGCTCAAGCTAAGACACCTGGCTTCCCCGGAAACCCTGAACTCACATTCTCCATCCTCCATGAAAGGTTCTCCATGCACCATGAAAGGGGTTGTTAAAAATTGTCCACACATCCTCTCATGAAGGAGGGTCACTGGGCAGGTGATCCTGCAGACCGCCAGAGCAGACTGCCCAGCCACCAGGGGCTCCCCAGTTCCCCGAGAGCCGTGTGGCATGCTGGGGCCAGCCCACCCAGCCTCACACGACTGATGCCTAAATTTCCAGGAATTTTGAGAAACTTACAACGAAATAGACTATATTAAAAACAAAGGTAAAAACACCCCGCACTCCTCACTTCCTGATTGCTTGACCACGTTTTACTGCTACCTATGCTTCCACTGCCTCTGCGTGGTGGCAGTGCTACGTGACGGCTGCTAGTGCACGTCTCTTCCTGACTCTGCGTCCTGTGACATCTTTTGCTGGCTTGAAATCAGCCATGGGGGAGCACTTACCCTGCAGCAATGGGCAGACATACCAGTCAGTGGAGAGGTGGTTGACCAAAGGTTACCAGGCTGCTTGGGCAAGGTGGGCCAGTCAGTTTCCCTGCCCTGGGAATTTGGAGTTGGAGTCAAGAGTGGGGTCCCATAGGGCTGCCGCAGCCATTCCTTAGGCCTCTAGGCAGAAGGTAGGAAAAAGAGGAGGCGAGGTGGGGACAGAGGCAGAGTCCCAATAAGGACGAGTCCTAAGCGCTTTGCAGGTCCTGGCCCCTGACCTTCTCAAGACCCCTGTTGGGCCTTCTCGGCTCCCAGAATGTCCTAGACTTGTACCTGGATTATGGTAAGGCAGATTTTTTGCAAGGCAACCTTGTCACCCAAGAGCACACATTTTAAAGTCAGGAGAAATTTCCAGCAGGTCATGGGCAGCCAAGATGGTTAGGGCAGTGAGCATCCTACCTCTGCAGTGTCCCAGGGGAGGGTTCCAGCATCACGCTGGGGTGGGTGGCAGTGGATGAGCCACCTCTGTGGACTGACTTGACCCTGTGCGACATGGTGAGAGATGCCTTCTGAGACCTGGGATCTGAGCCTGCCCTCTCCCCTGCTCCTCACCACGTCTGAAACGTGGATGTCAGGGTCGCAGTGCCCCTGGCTAGGTCAGGCCACGTGCCTGCCTCCCCACGAAACTCTCAGGAATCAGGGCACACCTCTGTTGGGCGCAGGCTCCCTGCCTAGTGGCCACTTCCTTCTCATGGCAGCCTGGGAACTGGGTGTGCTCACCACCCTGGGATTGGAACGAAGCTCAGAGAAGGCCAGGAACCCACTGGTGGTCACACAGTGTCAGCAGTGGAACCACAGCTCAAACTCGCCCCCCAACCCGAGTCCAGGGTGAGGATGAGGTCCCTGGGCCATCTGGTGCTCCGTCCCCAGCCTACCAGTCCATCTCCCCGCCGGACCTCGGTGTCTCGCCAGTTTGCCTCCCGCGGACAGCTCTGAGACCCTCCCTGTGCCCCAGAGCCGCCCTGGCAGGGACCTTGGGGCCATGCCCGACCGCGCCTCCCCGCGCGGCCGGCAGATGGCGCTGCGGGCCCAGGCGGGGCTGGCGCGGCGGGCGGGGCCGGGCGGGCGGGGTCTGCGACCCTGCAGAAGGGACACGTCGGACTGGCAGGAGGGGCGTTATGGGCCGGGGTGGGCCCTGGCCCCGGTATTCCGCTGTTTAAGGGCCGTGGCTGGGGCGGCTTGGCGAGGGCCCCAGCTGAGTCCCACCGCCGCGCCTTTGCATAGGCCGGGCCCGCTCTTCAGGGGACCCTACAGGAGGCTGCTGCTACCACCTCAGGAGCAGGGGCCGACCCTGCTCCCCAGGCGCCTTCTCCCTGCCCTTCCCAACTCTCCTGCATCTTAGGTTCCAGCCAGGTCAGCCCTCTGAGGCCTTGCAGGTGCCTTTCTCCTGGAATGCGCCCCGCCTCTCCACTTTCCTAAAGAAAGTCCTTGCATTTTCCTGTTTGTCCCTGGAGACTCCCAGCCCAGGCCACCTCCTCCGTGTAGCCACCCCTGGTTTCTCTGGGCTCCCATAGCATTTATTCTTGCTATGGTTCGTTCAGCCGTGCTGGGTGCATCTGGGAGGCGGGATGGTGGACACTGTGGTAGTGTCTGTAAGTGACAGGAGGGGCCAGGTGGGCACCTGTGGCCCTTCTCCAGCTAGGTCCCTCCACCAGGTCCACTGCCCTAAAGTCTCACTCCCTGACGGTCCCTTCCTAGGAGCACAATGGCCCTGTTTCACCAACTGACACCCTAACAAAAGACCTGAAACTGTAAAACTCCTGGAAGAAAACAGGAAAAGCTGCTTGACACTGGTTTTGGCAATGATTTTTTGGATGTGAAACCAAAAGCACAGACAAAACAAGCAAAAATAGACAAGCAGGAATACAGCAAACCCAGAAGCTTCTGCACGGTAAAGGTAAAGGAAACGACAGAAAGAAAAGAGCCAACTGGCGGGGGTGGGGCGGGTACTTGCAAACCCTGTATCTGGTAAGTGGTTAATATCCAAAATATACAAGGAACTGCTATAACTTAATAGCAGAAAACCAGATAACCCAATTAAAGAATGGGCAAAGGCCTTGAATAGACATTTCTCCAAAGAAAACAGACAAACGGCCACGGGGAAATGCAAATTAAAACCATAAGGAGATATCGCTTCACACCTGCTAGAATGGCTATTATCAGAAAAGCCAGAGATAACAAGTGTTGGCCAGGATGTGGAGACAGGATGTGCACCTTGCTGGTGGGAATGTGAGATGGTGCAGCTGATCTAGAAAACAGGAGGAGTTTTCTCGAAAAATTAAAACTACACCTACCATACGATCCAGCCATCCCACCATTGGGTATATACCCAAAGGAAAGGAAATCAGGATCTTGAAGAGATGTCTGCACCCCCATGTTCACTGCAGCATCATTCACAATAGTCAACATATGGAAACAAACTACGTGTCTGTGGGCAGATGAATGGGTAAAGAAAATGTGGTATATACATACAATGGAATAGTATTCAGCCTTAAGCAGGAAACCCGCCATATCCACAACATAAATGAACTTGGAGGACTCTGGGCTAAGTGAAGGAAGCTGGACACAAAGACAAATGCTGCATGGTTCCACTCACACGTGGAACCTAACAGAGCCACAGTCACCGAGGCAGAGAGCAGAATGGTGGCTGCCAGGGCTGGGAGCGGGGAAATGGGGAGTTGCTGTTCAAAGGGTATAAAGTCTCAGTTATGCAAGATGAATCAGTTCTAGAGCTCTGCCGTGCAACACTGTGCTTGGGGTTAACAAGACTGCACTGTACACTTGAAAGTTTAAGAGGGTAGGGCCGAGCCCGTGGCACACTCAGGAGAGTGCGGCCTGGGAGCGCGGCGACGAAAGAAAGTTTAAGAGAGTAGATTTCATGTTACGTATTCTTACCACAGACAAACAAAGACAACAGCCATTGCACACCCCCACCCAGCCTCGATTGGCAGAGCTGGGATCCCTCTAGGGCTCCATCCTGAGCAGATGCTTTGGACTCTAATTCTTGCTCCAGCACTGCCTGGCTGAGGGGGTCACTGACCCCTCTGAGCCTCGCTGTCCCCACGTGCACAGCAGGGACAGAACCGAGCCGTCTGTCAGGGTGGTAGTGAGAGCACGCACCTGACAAGCCCACACTGTCCCTGGCCCCTGGGGTCTGTCCCTGTTCTGCCGGCAGGTGAGTCCCTTTGCAGAGGCTGCCCAGGAAGAGGTCCCTCTCCAAGGCTCTAGGGCCCATGGGATGGGGGACGGCCTGGTGCCAGCAGAAAGCCCCTGTCCCCAGGCCGGTGTGCTGCCCAGAGACTCCTCTTCATCCTCCAGGGCTCCCGTCCTCCCTTCACTCCCCTCTCCTAATCTTTCACAGAAAAAAGAAAGGGAAAAGGAAAAAAAAAAAAAGGTTTTCTCCTGCAATTTCTGAAAATGAGATTTTAAAAATGACTCCTGGCAGTGGTGGCACAGGAGGGCTGATCTGGTGAGCTCTAGCTGAGCAGGGCTGGTGCAGAGGCCTGCTTGCCCCTCTGCCCCCCACAGTCACACTTGGGCCCGTGGCCTGCAGGCCTTTGCCACCATGCTCCTGCTCCCTCCGCCTGGCACTCTCTTCTCAGGAAGGAGGCAGGACAAGGGAGAGGTGCAGTGGGGGGCCGCTGGGGGAGAAGGGAGGTGGCGCTGCTGCTGGAGGAGGAAGGGATGTTGGGCCCGACCCTGGGCTGGAGAAGGGGTTGGCTCTTGCTGGTCTCCCCGGTCTCGCTGAGTGCCTTCGCCCTTTCTCTTGGCTCACTGCTCACCAGCTATGGGGCTTCCTGACTGTTTCTTGTTCCTTGGGTGCCCTGTGCTTTTCCCTGCCACAGGACCTTTGCACATGCTGCTCCTCAGACCCCTTTCCCTCCCTTCACATGGCATACCCCACTTACCCTCAACTTCCCTGAGAGGCTGTCCCAGACACTGAACGGTACATGGAGTGTCCAACAGACACCCCTGCCTCTGTCATAGCTCCCTGAAAATTTCTTTATCCCAGTTGGCATCTATCTATTGGTTTCTTTGTCTTTCGTCTAGTTCCCAGCTGACAACTGTGAAAGCTGTCTGATGGCAGGGACTGGGGAGCAGATGCTACTGGCCCAACCGGATCACCTGGGCTCTTGCCACTCCTGCCCTGCACCTGCTGGCTCCCGTGGCTCCTAGTCTGAGGGGCCCTCTCACCACTGGTGGAAGGAGAGTCAACTCTCCTGGGAGCAGCCCTGCACCCGCGACTGGCAGGGCGGGGGGCAATGCAGAGCTCAGCCCTCACCCTCGGATGGGGTGGCTCGTGGGGTTGAGCCCCGGTGGCTGCAGAGGTGACCGCTGGCTGGGTGGCACCCTTGCTGGCCTCCTTCCTTGTCCCACTTACTCCCCTGCCCTGCAGTTTCTGCCATCACTTCCCCAGGAAGCTCGTGCCCTTACATCGTTGCCTCAGAGTCCGTGTGGTGGGCTGAACAATAACCGCCAAAGATATCTATATTCCAGTCCCTGGAACCTGTAATGGTTGCCTTTTATGGCAAAAACTGGCTTTGTGGCTATGATTAAATTAAGTGTCTTTAGATAGAGGGCTTATCCTGGATTATCCAGGTGGTCCCCAAATGCAATCGCATGTGCCCTTCTAAGAGGGAGGCAGAGGAGGTTTGGCACACATCAGAGGCGGTGGCCGTGTGCCAGAGAGGCAGAGACTGCAGTGAGGGGGCCGTAAGCTGAGGGTCACGGGCAGCCGCCGCAAGCTGGAGGAGGCAAGAAGGATCCTCCCCTAGGGCCTCTGGAGGGAGCGCGGCCCTGATGACACCTTGAGTTTTGGCCCAGTGGCACTATTTAAAACCACTGCGTTTGTGGTCATTTGCTACAGCCGCCCTAGGAAAAGAATACAACCTGCTTTGGGGGAGCCCAAACTAAGACATACTGGGTCTGTCTTAATTATTGCCACCAAATCACATGGCCACCCAGGTGTGGGTGACATTTCCCAGCCTCCCTGGTGGTCAGGAGGGCCACATGACCAAAGTCTCACCCCCAGAACTGGAAAAGTGAAGGGTGCAAGGTGCCTCTCACGTGCTTATCGGGAAGCTGCCAGTCCATGACTGCCGCACACCCCTCTTCCCGGGCTGGATGCTACGGTCACGACTCCGCTTCCACCGTGCAGAGGACAGCAGCCGAGGGGAGCGCAGAACCACATGCTGAAGGCGCCTGGGTCCCTGCTGGCCTGTGGAGCAGAGCTGCCCTTGCGGGGGGCCAGCTGGCCTGCTGCACGATAGGCACTGTATTTGGGGGTGCTCAGTCTCCTGACCAATACACCATGCTAGTGGCACTCACTGGCCTGGGCTGGGCCACAGAGGTGCTCAAGTGAAGGGCTGTAGAATGAAAATGTCAGTGCAGATCGCTCTCCTCTTGCATTAGCTCGATGGTATCCATAGCCAAGCCGCCATCCAGAACGCTGCCTAGCCTGAGCTTTCCAGGCTGAGCTGATCTGCTGCCTACCCTGAGAGGTGGTGCTGGGCGGGGCCCTCAGCCTTCCTGTCCTTCTCCGTGTCCCAGCCCAGGACCTGGCCTGGCCAGGGGCTCCGGAAACGCTGGTGGGTGGGGATGGATGGGGCACAGGGATGCTGTTTCTTGGGACAGTGATGGCACTCAGGGCCTGGACTCAGGAATCAGAGAACTTGGACCTCAAGGTTGGAGGCTGGACCCAGAAATGACCCATGCTCTGAAGCACAGGGCCCTGGAGCATCTCAGCGCTGTGACAGGATAGGGGAGGGAGTGCTTACACAGGGCACTAAACGGGCAAGGACTGTGCGGTCCCCACTGCGCTGGCTTAAGGAATGCAGGTGAATTCTCTGTTCCGTGCAGCGCCTCTGTCATTTTACATCAGTAAATGTAAAACACACTTGTACATTTCAGAGGAGTGCTGTGGAGGGTTCCAGTCCTAGCCCCATTTCCCTTTGAGATCAGAGGGTCTCCAACCACAGAGGCCCTGCCACGGGGTGTCCAGGAAGCCAGCCCTCCAGGGTGGGGCAATTCTTTATGACTGGGTTGAATTCTAGTTTGTTGCATTGTACCATCCCCTCTCAAAGGTACATTTATTTCCTTGCTTGACCTCAGCTGGGCTGTTTTAGTCCTGTTTTACAGATAGGGAAACTGAGGCTCAGAGAGGCGATGTGGTTGCCCAGCCCACAGTGAGCGAGGGTCCCGCTCAGAGCCCCCGGCTCTGCTGAGCCTTCCCTCCTGCACCTCAGGTCTGTGGAAGGTGGAAGGAGGGCGTGGGGTGTGGTTCATTTGGGGGAAGGATTGCAGCCCTCCTGCCATGGCAGGGCAGCCCCTGCCTCACGTCTGGCCTGGAGGAGGTGGCCCAGGCCTGTCCTTGAGGAGCTTCCGGTGGTGGGGGGTGAAAGACAGAGTGACTGCACAGTCTTCCCCGTAGCAACCATGGCCTCCCCTACACACTCATCTTCCTAAGTCCGAGGGTGGCACCTGACCCAAGGTATCTCAGCAGCAGGAGCCAGAGCCTGGGTGGGTCAGAGGATGCGGCCCTGAGCAGTGGGGCCCTGTTCTCCCGGAAGGCCCCCTGCCCTCTGTTGCAGTGCTGTTGGATTAGTCGGTGTCGCTGTGGTCACACTAGCCCAGGCACGTGTGACGGTTCAAATGCCACATAACAGTCTGAGGCTGGGGGTCTTCTCTCCATGGGGCCCAGGGCCCCAGCGAAGAGCAGCGAGAGCACGTCTGCTTCCTAGCCTGGGGCTGGCCCTGGCTGCCGGAGCCACCTGCAGGCCGCGTGTGGTGGGGAGTAACGCCTCCCCTGGAGAGCTTATGGGGACCAGGGATGGGCCCCCGAGGCTTCCTGTGGCTGGGATGGCTCTAAGCCCATCCCTGAGCACTGGCCATGCCATGACACACCTTGACAGGTTTTGTCCTTTCTCTGTCTCACGTCCCCTCTCCCCACCAGTGCCTGCACTGCTTTGGGAAACTCAAACTCCCATGGGCTCTTGCGGCCAGGGGCTGGGTTTGACCCATGTTACAGGGCCTACTGGAGTTGCTGAAGATGGGGGCTGCTGACCAGGAGCCCCAAGGGATACCCAAGGTCGGGCTGAGCTGGATCTAGGTCTTGGCTGCCCCGAGAGCACATACAGGCTGGGGCTGCAGACCCAGATCGACCTGAGCCAAGGGGAAAGAAGGGGCTTGGGGCCGACTCACCTTAGCAGGTTGGTGGAGACAGGCCCAAGGTCTCTGAGTGCCGGGTGGGGTCATGATAGTCCCTGAGCAAGGGCAGGTGAGCAGACCTAAGTGGGAGTGTAATCTGGGAAGGTGGCTGGTGTGTGAAGAGGGTCAAGGATGGGAGGCTGGCCTGAACGGAGTCACTGCAGGGAACAGGTGAGGCACAGCGTGCTGGGGAGGGGTTGCAGGGCTTCCCCTCCCCCCTCCCAGCCCCAGCCCACGCCCACTTCCAGGTGGGACCCCTTTAAATGCAAGGTTCTGTCCTCCCCAGAAGGCCCCTCCCTGGTCTCCTGGGCAGCCAGGTAAACAGAGCCTGGCCCCCAGGCTGCTGACATGGCTTCCCCCTGTTCTGGGGATCCTGGCTCTGCAGGCCTGCCCCCTCCTTCTGTAGCCACTCCAGGTGAGACATGTGGGGGGAGGCATGGAGGAGATGGAGGGAAGGGGCATCTGGGGCTCTGATAATGTGGGAGCTAGAAACAGACATCCAGCCCCTCTTCCGGAAGGGGGCTCTGCCAAGTCACACAGCCAGAGGGTGGCAGCAGGACGAGGCCAGGCTGGGGCATCAACCCCGCCCCTAATGGCCCTCCTTCCTGCTCTCCCCAGGGACCCTGTGCCCTGCAGACCTCAGACCCCTGGGCCTGGAGGTGGGCAGGGTCCTCCTCCTTCCTTTGGGCCTGTTCCAGATCATTCTCCTGCCTCTGCCCCTTGAAAGTCCAGCTCTGATCTCAGGACTCAGACATCCTGGGGAGGGGTGGCCTCCCACCACCCACCCCTTTGTGCAGTCACTGCACACGCTCCTCGAAGATCTTGGACCCTGCTCACTGAGCTTATCTCCGTCTCTCCTGCCACCACATGGGTGATTTCCTCCCCCGCCCGCATCCCTCGGTCCCCTGGACTCCTCTCCTCTAAGCATCTTGTCCTCCCCGCCTGGCCACCCACCTCCTTGGCCTTGTGAGCAACTAAACTGCAGCCCCTCCCCAGCCACAACCTCGGGATTCTCGCTCTGGCTCCAGCCCTCCTGTGGGGGAACCAAAGCCCACCGTTCCTACCGCCTTTCCCGCCTCCTCCCACGCCGGCTCACCCAGCTCTGCCGTGATCGTCCGTCTCCCACAACCCCCCAGCTCCCTGCCTACCCTTGCCTGCACCCATGCCTCTGGCCGGAGCTGGGGCAAACTGCTAAGTTCCTGCCCACGCGTGAGCTGTGGGGCACCTCCCGAGGCTGCCCTTCCTGGGTCTGCCCAGCCTCTCTCCTAGCAACAGCCTCGCGCCTCCTCTCCATAAGCCCCCGCTTGGCTGTCAGCCTTGCCCCTCTTTCCCTGAGAAGCTGGAGCCCTCAGAGGACCTCACAGGCCCACCCACCCTCACTGTGTCTGGGCTGTCAGCCCCTGCCTGCACCAGCCGAGGCCAACTTTCCGCGTGTCCCCTTCCTGCCTCCGGCTCACAGCTGTCACTCCGGCAACTCCTGCCCCTCCCCCTCCTGTATCATGACATTTTCTCTCTTTACTAGATCGTCGGCATCAACATAAAAGCATGCTGTGTGACTTATCCTGTCTCTTGACCCCACTTTTCCCTTTTAGCTCCTGCCCTGCTTCTTCCTCCCCATTTATAGCAAACTCCTCGAAGGTCATTTGTCCTTGCTGCCTCCCGGTCCTCCTCTCCCCTATGTGCTCGATCCCACTCTCATCGGGCTTTAATTTCAAGCACTTCACTAAAGCAGTTCTGGTCAAGGTCACCGATGACTTCCATGCTGCTGAGTCTGAGGTCAGTTCTCAGGCCTCATGTGACATGACCCATTGGCAGCACATGACCCAGAGTCCTCCCACCCCCACACTCAGCTTCCAGAGCTCCCTCGCTCCTGGTTTTCCCTGTGTCACTGCCTGCTCCCTTCTCATGTCCCTGACCTCGTAAGGAGGGAGGGCTGCAGGCTTGGTTCATGGACATCTCTTTCTATCTGCACTCCCTTGCTGATTTCATCCAGTTCCGTGGCTTTAAATACCACTTCTTAAGTGTTGATCTCCAGCCTGCAGCCTCTCCCCCAAGCCCAGACTCATTAAGCCAGCTGTCCTCTGCACCTCATCCCTTGCCCGTCTAATGGCATCTACCTGTCCAAAATTACACCCCTGACTCCCCCAGCCCAGCCTGCTCCTTGCCACCTCCGTAAATGTCACTTTCTTCCTTCCAGCTCCTAAACCCTCAGTGTCGCCCCTCTTCCCCCCGCCTCCGCCCACATCCTCTTATCAGCAAATCTTGCTGGTTTTATTTTGTCAAGACACTCAAATTCTGAGCACCTCTCACCACTGCTCTGGCCCCAGCCACTGTCCTGGCCACCTCAAGGGTCTCTTCACTGCTGCCCGTCCCTCCTTCCACCTGTCTGCAGGATGTCGCCAGGCTCACCCGGTGAAATGCAAGCCTGATAGTGTCACTTCTCTCATGCCCCAGGGCCATGACGGGGTGGAGCAGCACAGATGCCCTCCTGAATCTCAGGGGCTCGTCCACAACTCCCCTCTTCTCCAAAGCTTTTCCTTACCTCCAACCCAGAGCAACACCCATGGCCTCCCCTAACTGCCCATCTCGCTGGATGGAAGGGCCTGTGAGGCCAGGCCAGTGGCTTGGACTCCAGGGCACCCTGTGCCTCCATCCTCTCGCCCCAGGAGGCCTGCAGGGAGGAGGTGGCTAGGTGGACAGGACAGATTGTGGTTGTAAGAAGCTCTGCCCCTGCCTCATCCAGATCAGAGGCTCCAGATGCAACCGTCCAGGCACTGTCCACGGTGCTGAGAGCAACAGGCCCTGAGCTGGCCCGGCTGGCCTTGCCCCAACCCCTCTCAGAGCCTCATCGGGTCCACCCCTGCCCCCATTTGGGTCAGAGGCTCCAACGCAGTCGCCTTGGTGCTGTCCACGGTGCTGACTTAGAAACGTACTTTCCAGTGATAAAACAGGTCAAAGCCATCTCATTTGCGAGCATGGCCCAGCAGGCTTGGTTGTTCCCATTTTCTAGAAGGGGAAACTGAGACTCGGGGAAGGTAAACGACTAGTCGAGGTTCTCACAGATAGAAGGAAGGACTCCGACGCAGGTCTGCTGATTCTTTGCCTTGGGGTGCATGAGAACCCGAGTCTGTGCTGCTTATGGCTGTAGCTGAGGCCTAGGATAATGCCTGTCTGGCATGCTGTAGATGCTCAAGGAATATCTGTGTGCGGGGGAGGAGAATAATAATCAAGAGGCTCTTGCCATGCAGAGATCTGATCTTTATTTAAGGAACAAGGAGAAGCCATTGAAGAATTTAAGGAGGGTGGGGGGAAACAGGCTCTTCAATCAGAGAGTGTGGCAGAGCAGAGAGTGATCGCCCTGCCCTGGGCTCTTAATCCAGCGTCTGTGCGTGACTTTTTTGTGTTTTTGTTCTTACCAGTAAAGCAGACTAAGTATCGTTACCCACTTCTAGGGATGCTGGGAGAAGGACCTGGGAATTCATGGTCAGTGCCTTGTGTCCACTCTCACCTCCCAGGCCTCCTGTCCTGCCTGTCCCTAGGGAGCTGCCTAGCCTTTGTCCTGCACCCACCTTGAGCTTGTCTATGTCCCTCCCTGGATTCTGCCCAAGGAGGCCAGTGCTGCTTTGCTCTCTTCAGCATCCCTGGAGCTAAGCACATTTAACACAGGGTTCCTTCCTGAGCAGAGGGCAGAGCATTGGGCACAGTGGCTCAGGCAAGGCGGGGACACAGTGCAGCAGCCTGGGCTGCCTTCTGGGGACTGTGGATGGGCTTCAAGGGTGCTGTGACAGAACCAAAACCAAACTTGCCTTCCAGACTGACTCCTCTCCCTCCTGGGTTGCTCCTCCCCCTTGACCCCAGGGTCACTTGTGTCCAGTCTGGGAACTGGGCTGTCACCCCAGGCTCCTCCCCACCTTGATCTATAAGGCCTCCGTCTCTCCCTAGTTGAGGGTTTCCCCCTCCTCATCCTCACCTGGACCTGACCTGGCCTCCAGGCTGGGCTCCTATGGTCCATTCTCTGCACAGTGGCCAGGGTAAACTCTCACCTGAGAGTGACCGCTTCACCTGCCCCCAATGCCACTGTCTGCAGGACGAACCCCGATATCCTGGGCTTGCTCAAGAGTCCTGCATGGTCAGGCTGGCCAAACTAGCCTATCCAGAACTTTCTGCCCAAATAATCTTAGCGGCATGTACTCTTCCATACCCTCAGGACCTCTCCGCCCTTCGCAGTTTGTTGGCGCCGTCCCCTCAGGGATGCAGGACACGACCTCCTGTTTTGTCACCACGTGGCCCTTACCTTACCAGCTATAAGCTTGGCCTATCAAGGCTCATTTGGAGGCTCCTTCCAGATCCTCCGTCCTCGTCTCCCGTCTGGTGGGCAGCTCGGCCTGCAGCACGGTGGCCAGACCCGCTCCTCCCGGGCCGGCTGAGCTCCCTGCACCCCGGCCCGCGCTCACTGTCCCCTCCCGCAGGTGCCGCCAGCCCGCAGGAGCTCCCCTTCCCGGACATCTACGGCGGGGACGTGCGGCTGTGGGAGGCGCACTTCCGCGGCATCGGGCGCGCCTACCGCGCGCTGGGCAAGGAGGACGACTTGGCCATCCGCGTGCTCACCGAGGACTTCACGCTGCCCTTCCCGTTCGCCTGGCCGCCGGGGCCCGACCCGGCCCGCGGGCCGCTCTTCTACGACCCGCACGACCGCGCGGGCTTCGACTTCCTGCTGCGGGGCCCGGGCGCGCCGCCCCCCGCGCTGCTGCGACCCCTGCTGGCCACGGCGCAGGCGGCCGTGCGCAAGCGAAGCCTGGAGCGCCTGGCGCTGAGCCGCGCGGGCCTCGTGTTGCTCGCGCCCCCGGCCTGGCCCGGCCCCCCGCCGCCCCGAGAGTGAATAAAGGCTTGGCGGGCTCCGCCGCCCCCCGTGAGCTTGGGCTGCACACACCGGACGGGCCCCGGGGCGGGTGGGACGAGCAGCTGCGCTCTGATCCCGGCTCCCACAGCAGGCCAGGCCCGGCAGAGGTAGGAGGACCCGGGTGACGGGGCGGTGGGCCGGGCCCTGCACCCTCGGTGCCCACCGTCTGCGATCCTCGCCAGCGCCTTTTGTGGGTGTCAGTGTCCCCATCCCACAGGTGAGAACACCTGGGGTTTGGTTCCGCATGCTCTCCCATTTTCCATGCTGGGGCGCATCAGGGTGGGGGGCACTGAGGGGTAGACAGTAGGATGGGCAAGGGGAGGTGACATGCGGCCCAGTCTCAGACCTGCTGCTCCCTTTCTCCACACACCCCCCACCACGGCCCCCGGCTCTGGGGAGAGGGGTGCCTCCTGCTTCCCTGTGGGGCTGAATTTGCTGAGCCTGGGATGGCCACCAGGGACCTGGTCTCCATTCTGGGTGTGCCTCCCTCTGCAGGCCGCAAACCATGGGCAGAGGCCTGTGTCTACTGTCGGTCCACCTGCCGCAGGCCAGAGCAATTGTGTGACCCAGGCAGTGGCTTCCTACAACCTGCAGGACACCAGCAGGAGGCAGCAGGAGGCGGAGCAGCTTGTAGGGAAAGGACTGGACTCCTTCTTGCTTGGGGAGCTCGGATTCCAGGCGTGCAGGGAGGCGGGTGGGCTGGGAGGCCACGTCCTCACGCAGGTGCAGGTGGAATCAGAGCTTTTCTTTTTTTCGCTGTTTCTTCTAATCCAGGAGTTATTTATAGCTTCCCAGTCATGGGGAGAAAAGGTTTTTCTGAGCCCTCGATAGGTTTTGCTGGAGAACTAGCTGTGAGAGGGAACTCTTGTCTCGGGCGGAGAAGGTGGCCTTGGGGCTGTGGAAGAGGGGTCTGTAGCTTGCTCCTCGTCTAAGACCCTGTATTAGTCTGTTTTGTGTTGCTATAACAGAACACCTGAGATTGGGTAATTTATAAAGAAAATGAAATTTATTGCTTACAGTTTCTGAGGCTGGGAAGTCGAAAGTCCATGCAGTGATTGTCACAGTGACCCAGGGATCTCACATTACAAGATGGTGGAAGCACAGAGAACAGAGAGAGAGACAGACTCTCCTCTTCTTTTAAAGCCCTCAGAACCACGCCCCTGACCATTTTTAATCCATTCACTACTGCAGGGTCCTACAATCCAATCACCTCTTCAAGGCTCCACCTTTCAATTACCATTAATAGGATTTCTCACCCTCTTAACAGTCACAGTGGGGCTAAGTTTCTAGTACATAAAACTTGGGGGACACAATTCAAGCTTCAGGGAGTTTTGGGGGGGACATAATTCAATCCACTACAGACCCCCAAGCTCCGCTCCAGGCTCCTTCGCACCTGTGGACTTGACTCTTCTGTTTTGTAGAGATGCACAAATAGCGACATTGCCCTAGCGTTCATGCATTTGAATCCTGACAGGGCAACAGCAGTAGTGACATTATGTATTCATGTCCTATATTTGTATATAATTGGGTTCCCCGAAGCAGTCCTTAAACGTGGATTTGAGTGCAGCTGGTTTATTTGGGAGGTGATTCCTGGAAACATAGGTAGGGGGGTGAGGAAGCCAGACAGGCAGGGAAGGAAGCCAGTCACGACCGGGGTCTAAAGCAAGTTACCTCTGTGGGCAACTGGAGGTCAGTCCCACCGAGGACCCTGGGAGGCAGTGTGGACCATGCCTCAGAGCCATCCCACCTGAGGGACAAGGAGGCCGAGCATTTAGTCACTAACTCCCTGTCATCACTGGGTGAAGACCCCCAGCACCTTAACGAGATGAGCTTGCCCTGTGGGGTCTGAGCCGCACGCCTCCCCAGACAGCACTGGCGATGAAGAGCAACCACTTAGAAACTTCTGTGACGATTTGATAGAGTAATTTGATGACTGCAGAGTGCAATAATAAAAAATCGAGGCTTATCCTTTGTATTTTTTTAACTTCATTTTCTAGAAATTTATTTTTAAAGTAGTTCATGAAATTGTGGGTCTGTGACAGATTGGAAACAAAAAACTTGGTCCTTCTCCACCACTATCGTGAGAAATACTGGTCTCGAGGATGCAAACCCAAAATGAGTAATCCTGTGGAAAAACAAACACGTTAAGAACATGCAATAGGCGCCGTGAAGAGAACGAAGAGGAACTGACCCCATTTCAAACAGGGCGATGGGAGAGGACCTCTTGGAGGAGGCGGCCACGTGGGGAAGGATGAGGAGCCAGGTATGTGGCTATTGCAGGGAGGCTACTGCAGGCAGAGGGGACAGCACAGGTGAAGGCAGGGCCATAAAAAAAAGCATCGAAGGTCTAAGGACCTGAACCAGGGCGGTGAGGCTGGAGCAGACTGGGCCAGTATATCATAAGCTCCAACTGACTTACATCATAAAAGGACTGTGTGGTTCATGTAACTGGTACGTCCAGGAATAATGTGAGCTTCAGGAATGGCTTGATCCAGGGGCTCAATAGTGTCACAGAGGCCCTCCCTTCCATGATGCCAATTTTGTCCTCAGAGTGGCCTCCCCGGTAGTGGCAACATGACTGAGGCACCTTCAACCTTTAGTCTCCCTCGGCCCCTGAGAAGGCCAGAGGCCACTGGCTTCCTTGAGCTGTCTCAAAAGAACTAGTAGCCTTATGTCTGGAAAGCTTCAGGAGCTTTTCCAAATAACCCACTGGTCCAGTTGGGTCATTTGCCCATGCCTGAACCAATCCCTGTGGCCCTGGGAGTGCCATGCATTGGTTGGCTTAGGTCCGAGTTTCCTGAACCAATCCCTGGGGCAAGGGGGTGGGATGACCCTGACTGGCTTATGACAATAAGGCCCAGGACACGATGGTGGCCCACAGTGGGGGAGGGCAGAAGGGATGATACAGAGCTAACTACTGTGTTCTCCACAGCCAGGAGGCGTGAGCCCTGGGATTTGGCCCCAGTGCTGACCTGCTAAATCTCATGCCCTCCCCTCCAGTTAGATACGCTGCTCCCAGGGAGAAGCACGGTCAGAAACAGCCACAGGGTGGGCTCTCTCCCTTTTGTGTAAAGCACGGGTGATAATCTGACTGCTTTCTCAGCATCTGTTCTATGCTGTGTCTGGTGCTGGGGCTGGGCCTTCAGAGAGGCAAGACACCCCCTGCCTCAAGGAGCTCGCAGGTGGAGGGGTGGGAGGTATCAAGACAACACACTGCTCGTTGCCTCTCAGACCAGAGCCTGGGCAATCCCCCGGGGCTCTATTTCTCCTACTCCCCTCCCTCACACAGGGAGAATCACTTGGCCGCACCTTGCTCTTTTTGCTGTGCTGCTGGGAGGCTCACACTTGGCCGCACATTGCTCTTTTTGCTGTGCTGCTGGGAGGCTCACAGCACATTCTATGCCCAGTTGCTCTATCTTTCCTCAGCAGGATCTTCAGGGCAATTTGCCCTTCTCCTCTGGCTTTGTTGCCTCCTCCAGCTGTTTGGAGGGAAATACCTTCTTTGTAGAGTCACAGATTCTGGCTCTGGGTGGTAAAACTTCATCCCCACCTTCCTCCCACTATCTTGGCAGAAGACTCTGCCATCTTCTCTGAATAAAGCCCAGTGGCCTTGTGTTGGGGGCTGGCTGCTGCAGCATGGGGCCCTGGTACCCACTGGGATGGGCAGTGGCTGCAGAGCAGGACTTGAGGGATGATGGACCTCCACCCACTGATGTGGCAGCCCTCAGCCGTGGCTGTAGGCTTTAGGGCTTCAGGGTCCTCAGCTGTAAACAGAGCCTCCTCGGGGATTGCTGGGGGGATTAGGTGAGATATTGTTGGCCAGGCCCAGATATTGTCAGCTTGGCCTGGCACAGTGAAAGCCTGACAGAGAGAGGGGGGCTGTTGCAACCATGCAGGTCCACTCTCCCTCCCCCACATGCAGACTGACCTAGCCACCTTCCCTGGGGCTATGAGCTTCTCCTTGACTCCAGACAGCCCTGGGACTCAGACTGAGGGTTCTGGAGTCAGGAGCATGCTGGTTCTTCCTCTCAGCAGCTGTGTGGCCTTGGACAAGTCTCTTGACCTCTCTGAGGTGCAGTATATTTGAGTCCTCACCTGTACAATGGGACTCAAAAGCAGATTTGGTATGTGGCCTTGACAAAGCATTTTCTGGGACGCCTACCCACACCGAGCTCTGTAAACAGTGGCTATGGCTTGTCCTGTTATCCTAACACAGGGTTGGCCACTCCTCCTCTGTCCAGGGTGCAGATCTGCCCTCTAGGTCCTGCGTATCCTCCCTGGGGCTAAGGCTGCCTGCCGTTTCTCCAGCTCAGTCCCAGGACGCACTGGCCTCCATGGGGAGCTAACGTCACCCTTGCAGCAGTAGCCCCGTGGGGGTGGGCACTTCACCCACTACACTCACTGCCGAGCACCTGCTCCCAGAACCGCTTGGCATGCAGTAGGTGCTCAATTAACATTTTCTGAATGCAGTGTGACTCAGGGTAAGACCTTGCTGAGCAGAGGGCTGTGTGTCCTGGGGTCCCTTCCCTGCGGGCGTAGACACCGCCCCGGACGGAGGGCAGGAGTGTAGGCTGAGGGCTCAGAATCGCCGGGCTGGGTTCTTTCGAGCTCGCAGCTGCCCCAGGTGGCCTCACACCTTCCATGTTCAAAGGAGGCAGGTTCCCCCTTTGATTCCCAGGCTGCTGAGAGCAGGGGTCTGGGCACCACTCCCCCCACCTCTGCTCTAGTTTCCCTGGGAGTGGACTCCAAGGAGCAGCGAGGATGTTTAATTAATTGCAATTACAACTTCAAAGGAAGCCCGGAGTTGAAAGTTGTTCCTAATTACTGTGTTATGATGTCGGCCGGCTCCTCAAATTGATTGTGTTAGAATTTCCGATGGAGGATTAATTGAGTTGCTGCGAGGACCCACTCTGGGTCCCTCCCCTGTAGATGAAGCCCACGTTCAGCCTCGCCAATGGCGTGCGGGGCTGGAATGACAAGGAGGTCTGGGGCTGGGCAGATGCTGGCAGTGGCTGCCTGGATGAAGACTGAACACCTCAGAGCCAAGGTCGAGGCCAAGGGCTCTGTGGGGTCACCGGTAGAGTCCATCAGCGGCTCTTCCCAGGGTGGGGCTTCTCTTTCTGGGCTTTGTGGTTGGGTGGGTCAGCAGGTGACCAGTGCTGGCCAATGAGTTGTGGCCACAATGACATCTGTCGCTTCTGGGCCAAAGCATTTATTGCCAGTGCGAGGCCCTCTGGAGCCCGCTTTCTGTCTGCCATGGTGACTGGCAACGCGTGAGACTGTGGCTCCTTCACCAGCCTGAGTCCTGGGGCTGGCCAGGGGCTGCAGGATCTGCAGCGTGAGAGAGAAATAACCCACCATTGTACTAGCCCCTGAGACTTTGGGGTTGTTTCCTCCAGAGCGTCATCTAGCCTCTTCTGACTGGCACAGGCTCTGGCTGGCAGCAGCAGCTGTGTAACAAGCAGATCCAGAGCAGAATGAAAGGCTGGGCCCTGTGGGAAATGAGCAAGGTTTCACCATGGTCACAGCAGAGCGTCATGCCAGCTCGGGCCCCTCTGAGCATGGCCCTGTGTAACCGCCTGGGTCACTGGCCCTGCTGTAGACCTGGGTGTGGATGTGTGGCTTTGGCTGAGTAAATTCCCTTCCCTGTGCCTCAGTTTCCTCATCTGTAAAGTGGGAGGCTGAATGGGATGGGGGAGGGGTGTGGACATGTGTCATATGACCATACTGAGGATGAATTAGTGTGGCCCATGCTCCTCCTGCCTTCAACAGATAGTCACCTCGCACTGTGTTTTAGACACGGGTCTCTGCACTGGGTCCCAGCAGGGGGCCTCTGCCCTCCTGGAGACAGCACCTGCCATCTGGTGAGAAGAGCGCCTGTGGGGAGTCGCAGGCTGTGGGAGGGCTCTCTCACTGTAGGGCACAAGGAGGCCTCCCAGACAGGGCATCTGTGCAGAGTCCTTGGGGGAAGGAGGCTGGAGGCCGGAGCAAGGCCCGGAGTCAGAGCCGAGGTGGGCAGAAATGGAGGACGCGGTGGCTCCTGTGGAGCCATGGCTTGAACAAGGGGACTCGGGCTTGTCCCAGGTGGGTTGGAGCCGAGAAATGACATGATCCCATAAATGCATTACAATATGCATTCCTAAGGGGGGTGGGAAGAGATGTCACTCTTTACGTATGAAGCACAGATACACAGACAGCATAAAACAGATGCACAGCTCAGCCGTGGTATTAAAATTTGCTTCCATTGCTGTGTGCCTCAGTTTCCTCAACTGGGAAATGGGGAATAAGGGGACCCACCTGGTCTGGGGCTGGGATGTTCTCACGCACGCTCCTGCCCCCACCGTTGCCCTGGGGGCAGATTAGGAAAAACTGTCTGAAAGGTCTCTTTAGGTGGGGGGGTGAGATGATAAAAGCAGATGGGAAACACTGATCTAGAAGGATCCTCACTGCTGTGGGCTGGAGAGCGAGCGGGGGCAGAGGCAGGGAGCACTGGGGGCAGGGGCAGTCCTCCTGGTGAACCATGCTGGTGACTGACCGGGCAGGCTGGGGTGTCAGAGACGGTGGAGAAGTGGTCAGATTTGGGGGTCCTGTGGAAGGTGGAGCCAATGGGGTGTCCTGAAGTTTAGACAGGAACTCAGAAAAAGAGAGGAGTCCAGGGTGCCCAAGGCTGGGGCCAGAGCAGTGGGAAGGATGGAGTGTCTATGCCCTGGAGTAGGAGGGGGCAGGCGGCAGGCTCAGCACGTGAAGGCTGCAGTCAAGCCAGCGTCCACACAGGCTCAGCGACAAGGGAGGACTTGTCTGCTGGCCCCAGAAGAGGTGCACTTGGAACCCTTGGTTTTGGCAGGCCCTCGGGCTTCTCATCTGTGAAATGGGCCCTCTGGCACTTGGCTTGGGGTGGAGGCTGGCCCTAGCAGGGTTGTTGAGGCCTATTTCAGGCCCCAGTGGCTGGTCTGTTGCTGGGGCAATGAGTGCTCCCCAGGCCCTTTAACTACTGAGCACTAACAAGCCCTGAAATTAAATCAAAATGAGGACCTTACAGCCTGGGCATCCCATCTTCTCTTGGGAGAGGGACAGGAATCTCGGGGACAGATGGGGGCTGGGGCTGTGGCTTACAGCAGGCCGTGCCCTGTGCGACGGAGGTGTGTGGGGGCGTGAAGGTTGACAGGGTATCTGGACATTCAGGCATCCTCTGGGTCTCATCCTATGGGCCCCTGGAGAAAGGGGTGAGTCAGCTGGCCCCAGGGTGATGGCAGGGGCAAGGGCATGCGTGGGAACATCCCAGCCGCAGACCAGGTGGGTCCCATCATTCCCCCATTTATACAGCAACGGCAGGCAGAGGGAGACACAGCAGGTTTCTGGTTCCAGCGTCCGTGCTCCTAATGACTGCCCTGTGTCCTGGCAGAGCTCCCCTACCTCCCTGTGAAATGGGGTGAAGGTGTGCCCTCAGAGGACCATCGTGTGGATTAGAGGAGGCAACATGCGTCCTGTGTCTGTGCTCAGTCCAGGGCCAGCTTAGACTGCAGGACTGACCGCTCTCCCCCAGCCATCAAGGGCTGCGGCCTGGATGCCCAAGTGCCTGAGTCATAATGGGTGAGAAGCCACCCAGGGGTGGGCCTCCGCCCCTGACCCCAGCCCTGCCATCAGTCATCAGCCGCCCCAAACCCTTTGCCAGATCCCAGGCAAGGGGCTTTGGGACAAGCCCAGGAAGCTCCCCCTCCCTCCCCATCACACGCAGACCAGATTTATTCCAAATCCATGGATACGGGATTGTCGCCCACCCCCTCCTGCAGGACTTCCTCCTCTTCTGCAGCCGACTTCCGCGTTAATCACAGCTAATTGCTAGCGGGAGACGTTCATGTCAAGAGCCATTATTCTCGGGAATAAAGAGAAATAAAAGGTGGTTCCTTTCAGGAAGGCGGCACTGCCTGGGGGGACAATGCCAGACCAGAACGGTCCCAGGTGGCCCACCTCCAGTAGCTCCAGAGTGCATGTGACAAACATGAGCCCTCTGGCCTTTGCTTAGATGCTTGGGGAAACCAGTGCATCCACCATATTCACGCCTTTTTCTGACGTTGTTGTGAGTTTCCTTGAAACATGAGAGTTTTTTCTTTTGTCCTTTTTTTGGCAACAACAGCTGGGAATAAGTTGGCACCTTCTAAAAACTGCCACTTAGCTCGGGAAGGGGCTCGGGGAAGGGAGCCCCACACATGCCAAGCCCCGAGGCCCAGATCTGAGCTGGCTTGCCAGGGCTGTGTCTGTCCTCAGCATTTCAGGGGTGGGGGCTGAGGCCCCTGGTTTTTCAGGGGCTGGGCGGTGGAGCAGCCGGGGGAGGAATGGGGCTGGGTTTTATCTGTGGGTGCAGCACTGGGCTCTGGGGCGGGCTCCCCTCATGGGGCCCAGAGGACAGACAGAGGGGAGGGTGGAGAGAATTTCTGCATGTTCATTTCTTACACCATGTCCTTGCTTTCATTTTTATTGGAGCATATCTTAAATCAGCTTAACTGGAATGTTGGGTCTTACTGTCTTACAAGCAGGGTATAATGTCTGATGTCTGTCAATACTGACTGAAGCCACACATGTGAGAAGAGCGGGCATGAGGACAGTGGGTGTGCGGAGCCTGAGTGCTCTGTGCATGTGGCCATGCGTGTGCATGTGTGTGCACGTGTGCGTGTGTATGCTGGTGTCGGTGCACATGCGTGCACACTTGTGTGAACATGTGTACGCACATTGCTTGCTTGTGTGTGCATGTTTGCCTGTGCACATGCACTCACATTTGTGCATGGCATCAGTGTGTGTGTGCAGTGTGCACATGTGTCTGGGGTCCCCGTGCCTGCTGTGTTTTTCGTGCATAAAGAACCCAAAGGTCCTTGTAGTTCTGAAAGCCCCTGCTCGCCTTGCTGTCTCTATCACACAAACTCTCTGAGCTCTGGAGTTTTATGTCCACTTTTCTATGGAGGAAACTGAGGCTGAGAGGGCTTGGAGGACTTGCTCAAAGTTCCCAAACTGAGCACTAGCCCTGTTAGGATGAGGCCTGGGTTTTCTGGCTTTAAGTCCTGACCTATGTCCACAACACCTGCTCAGAGGCACAGAAGTTGCTGCATGGTGGCTGGGCCGGGGCTGCTGCAGGATGCACTGTGCTGAGCCCTCCCCTGTCTCCTCACCCTCCCCGCTGGCTGGTCTCCCTGCGATTCTCACCAGCCCTTCTCCAGTGCCACCCTGTCCACGCCTCCCACCTTGGCCACCACTGCCAGAGCTTTGGTCCATCTTCCCCTCACAAGCTCTGCCCTGCTGCAGTGGCTTCCTGGGCAGTCACCCCCAAGCCCACAAGTGGCTCAAAGGCGAGGTGCAGCCCGTGGTCCTCCCTGTGCTGGCTTCCCTGCCGGGCGTGGCTCAGGATGGCCCTGCCGTCTGTGCAGCCAGACACTGGGGAGTCTTCTGGCTCGCCCTGACCCCCCAGGAGCCTGAGTAACTCTTCACTTTCCCTCCTCTCCACCTGTCTGTGGTTCAGACAATCTCCGGGCCACACCGGCTCTGTTGCACACCTCCTCCAGGAAGCCTCCCCAGATCCTCCCACACCCCAGGCTTGTTGCCCAGGGCTGCCGTGTTCCCTGCAGGGCTGAGTCTTGGGTGCCTCAATGCCAGGGCCAGAAACAGAATGCTCTGTGGTCACCAAGTGCTGGTGGGATGAGATGGCAGCTGGAACTCAGGCTGAGTTAGATCCTGACCCCCACCCTCAGTGCTGACCCCTACCCACAAGTTACTGGGGGGTTGGCAGACAGGTTTCCCACTGTGTGCCAGTGCTGGTCAGTGGGTGTGAGCTTCCTCTGGTGACGTGTTGAGAAGGATCCTGAAGTGGGCCCTCAGCTCAGGTGGACCTGTGCCTTGACTGACTGGGGGTGTCCGCCGTGGGTGTGGGAGGCGCGCAGGCAGCCTACATTCTGCTCAGGCCCGTCCAGCTCTTGAACTTCCCCCGGCCTGTAAATACCTGAGGGTGAGTGGGGGTCTCTCCTGTGTCTGTATATCTCTCCTTGCATGAAGCATGAGCATGAGAAATGGAGCTTGCCCAGCAGCTGAGGGAAGCCAGGAGTGGACGGAAGTGGGCAGAGCGGGGCGGAGGAGAAACAGAGCAAAGGGCACAATGGGTGAGAAGCTCCCCGGGGAGGATCCCAGCTAGGCCTGCAGGGCTGACTGCGGCCTGGCCCCTCCCCTGTCACTCAGGACCCCGGGGAGGAGCAGCGTGGGTGGACTTGGGAGTCCATCAGCCCTGCTGGCAACATGGCCATGCCCTAGCAGTTCTGCAGCCGGAGAGCAGCAGAGACCCCTGCCACCCTCCAGGGCACCTGCCCACACCCTGGGGTGGCTCAGGTTTACCCCATCCTGCAGCATCCCGTGTGAACTGTCCTAGAGTTCATAATACTGTTTCCAAAACACTTTCTATATGTCCCTTCACAGCTTCGTGAGGGTGGGTTCCTGCCCCATCCCATGGAGCCGCAGGACAGGGCCCTTGGTGAGTGTCCTGCAGCGAGACAGTGCTGGCCAGCTCCCTTGCCTGCCCGGGCCAGCTCCCTCCCTTGGCAGGGCTGCCCGGCTCTCCCCTCTCCACCACCCGCAGGTCCTCCTTGGCATGAGCCTGGGCCTCAGATTCAGGCTCAGACCCGGGCGTGTCCTGTCACCAACTACGTGATTCTGGGCAGGTGTCTCCCTGCCTCTAAGCCTCTGTCCCCTCATCTGTAAGGTTGGGGTACCATGAGGAGGGGGTGAGGTGGGTGGGAAGGTGCAGGCTGAATGCTCAGGGCTCAGGGTAGGGGGAGCAGTCTCGCTCCTGGCTGGAAGCTCCAGGTCTCCAGGAGTGTGGGGCCACCTCCGCAGCACTTCCGAGTCTCGGCTAAGGACCAGATGGTGTTTTGAGCATTTTAATAAGAGCTATTTGCAGTGTTGCTGCCATAAAAAAAATTCCTCTTAATGAGCAAATGCACGTTGGTAGCGAGTTAAAGGCGCTGAGATGTTTTAAATATTATGTACGTCTTGCTCATGTTAACAAACCTGATTTTTAATTACACCTTCCCTGCTGCCTGGCTGGGTGAGGGTAGGGGAAGGGAGAAAAAATCAGGCAAAACAAGCATGGTTTGCCGTCAGAAGCAACACCAGTTTCCCCGGACCTCCCCTTTGCAGACGTTGCACTGATGTCGCACATAGACCTGGAGCTCGGTGGGGGTGCGTGGATGGCTCCCCACTTGCTAGCTCTCGTTTCTCAGTCACAGGCCGAGCCCTGACCCTGGTCGAATGTTTAGCCTAACCCTTTTCATGTACTGAGCCCCAATCCTTGGTCATAGTCTGACCCCTGGCCCTGATCACACACTGAGCCCAGTCACATGCTGGACATTGGTCCTGGTCATGATGTGAGATTTGATCCAAGGCATGGACTGAGCCCTGATCGTGTCCACAGACTAAGCCCTTGGATGTGCACTGATGACCTCAGCTCCCTCTGCTAGTGCCTTCCATGGAGGCAAACATGGTGGTCTGAGCAAGCAGGGAGGACCTGGTGGGCCCCGGAATGATGGTGTGGGCCTCAGGGAAAGCGGTGCTGGGCTGGGCTCCTTTCTGATGGCAGAGACACAGCTGGGGCTTGCCAATCACTAGGTATGACGTGGGAAATGCCCCTTACCATGCTCGGTCCACAGCCTTCCACCTACTCCCCAGTGAGGATTCAGAGGTCCCCAAGGACCCTGAAGTCTCATCAGGTGCTGGAAGAGAGAGGGTGGGATTGTGGTCGTGTGTCCCTTCTGGCAGGCCCGTGCACACGTCTCTTTCTGGCCCCCCACAACTCCCGGCAGGCATTGTCCACTATCTTCCTCCACACATGATAAAATGGTGGCTCTGGGGGTGAAGCAACTTTCCCAGGTCACACAGGTTGTGCACAGATGTTTGTCTGGTTCAAAGTCTGCAGACAGACAAATGCAAAGATACCCAGGCCCTCAGGGCCAGCGGATCCCTGTAGGGTGTGTGGGTGTTCGGGAAGCCTCCTTGGGGACAGATGGATGCGTTCACAGAGGAGATGATGATGGAGATGTGTCCTGCCTCCTCCCACCCCACCCCAGCCTCCAGCCTCAGGAAGGCCACCTGTCCCACCTCATTCCAGGGAGTAGATGAAAGCTGTGTCCAGAGATGGAGCCGAGGCGTAGGCACGGCCCACGCGTGCTTTCCCTTCTGCTTCTCTGTGCACAATATCTTCATTCTCTTTCCTTTAGCAGGGCCTCGTCCTGGGGCAGTGGTCCGGCTGCCCCCAGCTCCTCCACCAGCAAAGGGTTAAATGTTTCCCTAGATCCAGTTTTAAAGACTCCCAGGGAAGAGCCTTGGTTGGTCCATGTTGGGTCATGTGCTCATTCCATGGACCAATCAGCTGCCATTTCACCAACAGGTGCTGTGATTGGCAGCCCCAGTGGGAGGTGAGGTTGGGTGTTGCCCGCCCAGCAGGCCACCTGCCTGGGAGGGGAACTGAGAGCCTGGTGTGTGTGTGGGGGCACCGAAATAACCCTTTCCTGTCATCAGGAGGAAAACATTATTGCTAGTGGCAGTGTAATGACCATAGGCATTCAGGGACAGTCATCTTTATTGTAATCTGTCACTTCCATTTGGTGGTAATAATGAAAACATCAAATTAATGAAAACACTAGGCTGGTTATGTATTTTAATGTCATATGCATGAGTTTTTGCCCAAAGATAAGCTGCAGTAATAAGTGCGATTAACTCTTTAACAAGCCTCCTATTTACATTTTTTTTTGAAAAGTGATGCTGATTTGCAAGCAGGGACTCCAGAGAGCCTGGAACCCCGATGGTCTCCCCGCGCTTTCTCCTTTACCATATCAGTGCGTGTCAGCTGCGAGGAAACTTCTCTGTCCGCGCATCTCAACCTCTCACAGAAAGGAGACGAAGGTCAGAAGAGATTGGGCCTCACTGAGGTGGCACGACCCCGCAGAGCTGGGGTAAGGCGGGGTCCCCTGACCCCCAGGTGGCTGCCCTGCATTTGTCCAGCCCCATGGGCACTGGTCTAACTTCACAGCCCAGCAGTGCCATCGTGCAGAGCAGGTGAAGTTGCTGTGGCCTTTCTTTGCTCAAGAACCTTCCATGGCTCCCAAGGCCCAGAGGAGGAAGCTAACACTGGCTTGTGGGGGTTGCATTGATGAGATGCCCGCCCCGCCCTCCGTGCCCCTCTCTCGCCCCTCCCACTGTCCCCTGGAATGGTTTTGGTTGTTGGAACGCACCCGGCCCTCCCCTTCCTCCAGAATTCACTGCTGCTGTTCCTGCTGTCAGGGACGTCCTTCCCCTCTTCTCTGCTCAATGACACCTGTTGATTTTCAGGTCCCAGCTTAGTGTCTCTGGCCACTGCTGGGCAAGCTCTGTGCTCCCCGGGTCCCTAAGGGGACTCCGTGACACAGCACTTGCCGTGCTTTCCTCTGCTTGCTCTCTGTCCCCCGGGCTGTGTCGCTCTGGGGTCAGCTGCTGCTCCTTTCTCTCAGCACCCACAGCCACAGTAGCAGCAGCTCTGCCACTCTCAGCTCCTTGAGGTGGCTGGCTGTGCCTGGCACTTTGCATGGGCCTTGGAGCTCCTGCTTCCACTCAGTGCCAGGCCCTGGCTGGTCCCATAGTGCATATTGGTAAGGGGAGGGACGAACAAGAAAGACACGAGAAATGTGCAAAAGCCACAGGAGCTGTGGGAACGGCCACTTGCCGTGGGCCACCTGTCCCCCTCCGCCTCAGGTCTCAACCTCAGCACGGCTGCTATCAATGTCCCCAGGGCTGGAGCACCAGGTGGGGGCAGGGTCCTCCTCAAGGTGGGGCCCCCAAGAGGAGTGGCTTCCCAGGAGGCTGGACCAGTCAGCCTTGGGATGGAGCTGTGCAGGGAGCAAGGGCCCGACAGAGGTGGTCCCTGGGCAAGACACGGAAAGACCCCGCCATCACGGCCAACTGGCATGACATGGCCAGGAAACTGGGAAGTGCTGCTCTCCAGGTGTGGCTGGGGCAGGCCCAGCATCACATCTGAGCTCGGGCCCTCCAGATGCTTTCGGGGGACCCATAAGGTCAAAACTGTTTCCAGGACTGGCCAGGTGGAACGGAAGGGAGCCCAGGGCACAACCACAGTGTCTGAGAGACCTGTGCTCAGACCCCACTGTGCCCGGCACCGAGCGGCCCAGGTGAGCTCTTCACCTCCTTGGACTCCCTTCTCTCCTCTGGACCACGGGGTCATAACACCTTCTTCAGAGGTTTTTTCTGAACACCAGAGAGTGTTTGCAAAGTGCCCAGCATTTGTATGGGCTCTAAAAATGGCACCGATTACTGCCGGGAGTGATAATCTTCTTACAGACCTTATGAAATAGAATCCGATAGGTCTGTTGTTTCTGAAAGGGAGAAACTGAGGCACAGGAGGGAACTGACCAGCCCAGGGTTACACAGCGAGCAAGGATCCCAGCTGAGCCGCTCCCTCCTCGGGCTGCCTGGCATGCCTGCCCCCACCAACCCTCTTCAGACTCCACCATGGGGTCCTCCCACCCCGAGTGGCCACACTCCCACCCTGCAGGCCTGGCCTCTGCAGAGCCGACTTCTTGGAGTGACTCTCCGTCTGGACAGGGCTTCCCCCATCATGAGAGCTGCTTTCTTATTGCCATGTGCCACTGACCGGGGAGGCTGGGCTAAAGGGATAGAGGAAGGAACGAAGCTGGGTGGGCAGGGGTGAGGGGTGGGGAGGGGCGACATTTTCTGGGTGGGCCTGGCTGGGCAGCATAATGGGAGAAGGGGCTGACCATCTCTATCTCACATATGGGTGTGCAGCGGGCACTCAGGGTGGCATCTTTTCCTGGTGCTGGTAGCAGTGGGGGAGCACGGAGAGGGAGCTGCAGGGCTGACCTGGGGGGGACTGGCCAGCATGGAATCGGGGGTAGGGAAAGAAGAGGGGGTGGGGCTCAGGGTAGTGCACTGGCCTGTAGGTGGGAAATGCACCCTCTTTTCCTGAGCGAGGGGCTCCACAGTGACTGTCTCCAAGGCCTGGGGGAGCCCCATGGGTCCTAGATTTCCCCACATCTGCTGGAGCCACTTCTGGTCCCTGCTGTGCCCCGTGCCACTTTGTGTCCCAGGGAGGATGGGGCTGCTCTCTATAGTCCTGTGGGCCAGCCCGACCCCAGACCTGTTGGGGGATGGGGCTCCTCTTCCTCCTACTCCCCACCCAGGCCCAGAGCACACGGGGGGTCTGAGGTGCTGTGGAGTTGAGGCCAGCTGGCCCAGCACGTGAGCTTCAGGGTGGCCTGCATGAGGTCACTGGGTTCCTGTTCAGCCCTTTCCTTGGAGTGACCTTGAAACCTTGCTGCCCTCTTGGCGTGGCCACCTGAGCCTCGACAGCCTCAGTGGCCTCCATGTTCTGGGGTTTTGAGGTGTGTCTGGGCCTGAAATCCAGGATGGGACAGGGGCTGGCTCATCCTGGGTACTGAGGCTGCTGAAACATTCATGTTCAAATGCGGAACACGCTGCACAAAAATAGCAGCCTGGTGTGAATTGTCCCTGCGGGGAACATATGCTACCTTGAGAGAGGGGGTGGCGGGTGGCGGGTGGCGGGGAGGGGCTGGGGTCCGTCTGCTGAGGGCCCTCAGAGCTGGAGACATTGGCACTCTGTGGGTATGTGTCGCTGGCACCGACTGTGGAGATGGCAGGCAGAGCCGCTGCTCATGAGGCACAACTGTGGGCAGGTACTGCCGGCTGTCCTCAGGGGCTGCTGTCTCCTCCCCCAGGTAAGGAAACCCAGGGAGAGAGGCCTAAAGACTGCTAGGGCACACAGAGGAAGGGGCAGAGCCGGGACTGGCCTTCCTGATGCCAAGAGAGGAGGCACTGCTGTTGGCATGGGTGGGACAGACCCATTCATTCATCGATCAGTCACTGTGCTAGGTGCTGGGTTCTCAGCTCACACTGGCCTGGCTCATCCTAGGCTGTGCTTGGGGATCTTCGAGCCTCAGTTTCCCTGTCAATGAAATGGAGGGGATTGAAGTCAACAAGCCTCTCACCAAGGGCCCTTTGGAGCCCTACCAGCTCAGGCCAAGGGTGAAGCTGGCCTATGCTACCAGCTCAGGCCAAGGGCGAAGCTGGCCCATATGAGGGCGATCGGTCTTTTTAGCCTGGATTCCCCCCACCCCCAGGGGCTGCCTCTCTTCTGCCACCCTCCTTCTGTCGTTCCAGCACAGGTGGCATGGGCTCTGATACTGGCTGCCTGGTCTGCCTCAGGCTTTATTAGTTAATCTCTCTGTGCCTCAGTTTCTTCTCTGTCAAATGAGGAGCTTATCCTCTCCACCTTAGCAGGTGGTGGCAGGAGGAGATGAGGCCGTAGATCTAAAGCCCTTATAACAGAACCTGGCCTGCACGGGCCAGCACTACCAAAGATGTCATTATTACTACGATCCACTGTCTCCTGAGCACCCACTTAGAGCTGGTCCCAGTTCTGGGGTCTAAGGACCCAGAGATGAAGGGAACTTGTGAGGCCTTGTCTTCAAGGTCTCAGGTCCACTGTGTGAGGATGGGCCCTGGCTGCACCTGGGCAGGACTGGGGCACAGGACTGGGTGGTTAGAGATGAGACTTTATGTCTGTGCACCCTGAGCAGGGTTGAGGCCTGCTCTGGGCTGGGAGGCTTTAGCTGGTCACACTCCCTCCCCTGCCTCTCGGGTCCCTTTCAGGGCTGGGGAGTCCTTCTTCCTGTCTATCCTGGCTTCCTCCTGCTGCAGCTCTAAGCAGCTCCTCTTTAAGAACTGATTATGACAGCCAGCAGTGGGTAGAAGGGATGCTGGGGGTGAGGCTTCCGGTCTGGCCCAGAGGCAGGCGCCGCTACGGCTCCTTTCAAAGCCTTCTTCCAGGTGCGCCCGCAGCCGAGCTGCCCCACGGGGCGTGGGGACAACAGGAGCTTCTGCCGAGAGAAGGGAGCTCTTCTCTGCACACTTGCGAGGCCGGCTCTGCCTCTTTCTCATCCACAGTGGGATCGGGGTGATGGAGGGGATCATTCCCTCCTCTGATTTTGCCTCAGAGGAGGCTCGAGGTGAGACAAGGAACAGTGAACGGGGAGCTACTTCTACCACCTTTGTTATTACCGATGAATGAACTGCCCACATGCCCTCCCTCTCCTCCCCTAGGACCTCCTGCCTTCACCCTGGTGACACCTGCTGCCTCCTTGGCTTGGACAGTGGAGCCACTGAGGTGTTAGAGCAGGGGTGTGACGTGGTCCCAGGGGGACTTTAGGAGTGGCCTTATCCCAGCTGGCTGGTGTGGGTCATGTTGTCAGGGCTGTAGGAGTTGAGGGTGGGTTCCTAGGAAGAGCTGGCAGAGTGGGAGGTGGGGGCAGCTTCCGTGAGGAGGTCGGGCTGGGACTGTGCTCAGCAGAAGGGGTCAGGACCAGCCTTTGGGAAGAATCGTGTGTGTGAGAGCCCTGGGCAGGGAAGGTGGGAGCCTCCCCCGTGAGCCAGGTGTGTGTGAGGGACCTGCCTCGGTCATCTCACTGTGCTTTTTAAGTCTGGAGGAGGAAAGAGAGGGTGTGAACCAGGGTGGCCAGGGTGGCCAGGCCCAGGCTTATACATCTTACACACACACACACACACACACACACACACACACACACACACACACACACACACACACACACGTGAGATCTGCAGCATGCTCTGTCCCTCGCTGACCTCACTGGGGGTAATGATGGGAGTTCCTGTCTGGGCCAGGAGCTCCCTGGGGGACCTTCTCACTGTCTCTGTGGTCTGGCTCACATGGTGGCTGGCACAAAGCATGCCCTGCCCCACATACTCTAGACCAGGGGCTCTCAAGCCCCAAGGGCACCAGGATCGCCTGGGCTCTGATTCGCTACACCTGGGTGGGGCTAACCAGGTGTGTCTCAGTGAGCAGGGGTCTGAGGTGGCCACACCTGCCCCCGGGATGCTGCCACACTCTTACTTGCATGCCTTCTTCCCAGGTTGAGATCAAGACAAATGCCTTCCCAGCAGTGGGGTGGAAGCTGGGACCCACGCCTACCTGCCCATCCTACCCAGGAATTCTCAGACCCCAGGGGGACTCCCATCTGCTAGAGACTGGAGGTGGGTGGGCAGACTCACAGGAGGATCAGCCCCATGCGGGCCAGCAGGGCCCACAAAGGACATTTCTCATTCTGCCACATTGTTTTTAATCAGCCAGCTTCAGGCCGGCTGGGAAACCCCTTCAGGGGCAGATGTCCCCCAATGCCCTTTCAGAAGTCAACATATTTGGAAGGAACTGGAATCCGTCTCTGGGCACCGACGTTATTCACTGTTGGAGACCAAGCTGCTGAAAATTTTAATTTGTAATTAAAATAGAAATTAATCCTCTTCCCCAACTACCTGCTATATCCAGCCGGAGGAGCAAAAAAGTTTTACGCTGCTAATTAATGTTATCACCCGTTAGCTTTATTTACATAAGCAGATATAATTCAAAGGCTTGGCAGGAGCTGATAGGGAACCTAAAAAAACCCATTTTTTAAAAAAGTTAAAAAAAATTAATTACCTTGATCCTCCCTCTTGTATTCTAATCACAGACTTGCAGGGTTCCCTTTTTAGTGCTCCCCCAAACCCATGGCTGGCGCTTTCTTTGATGAACTGGGCACTTGTTCCAAAGGCAGGGAGGAGACGCTGAAAATTGCCTCGAGGCAGCGGCAGGAGGACGCGTCCTAGTCGGCACAGGAAAGGCCCCACGATAATTATGTACTGTTTCTGGTGTTGGGTGTTTTTGTTACTCGGTTAAATAGATTCTAAGTATCACATTAAGGTCTTGAAAAGTTCCTGGCAGATTAATACATCATACTAACTGCTCTGACATTCCGCAGGTTTTTCATGGAGGCTCGGGTCTGTCTGGTGACGTGGTGTGCCTGCAGTCACTTCCCTGGAGGGGCCATCCTGGAGGTTTCTCCCCTCCAGCAGCATGGGTGAGGACCCCGTCAGCCTGCCTCCTTGTTCCTTTGAAATGGAGACTTGGATATTTAAATAAGTTGCCGGTTGCCTGGGCGACAGTCACATAAAGTGTTGACAGCTGTGTTGCTGGGGTGGGAGTGGCGGAGTTGGTCTGCTATTCAATCAACAAACATTTGGTGGAGCCCTCCATGTGGCAGCCTGAGTGTGCCACTGCGTGATGTAGACAAGCTCCCTGACTACTGTGGGTTCAGCTGTGGCCCCCAGAAAGATCTGTGCAAGTCTGAGCCCCGGCACCTTTGAACGTGAGCTCATTTAGATATAGGGTCTTTGTAGATGGAAGCAAGTTAAGATGAAGTCATGCTGGAATGGGTGGTCCCTAATCGCACGTGACTGGGGTCCTTATAACAAGAGGGAAATTGGACACAGACATAGAGAAGAGAATGCCATTTGAAGACACAGAGACGCAGAGGGAGACAGAGGCACAGGGAGCAGGCCACGCGGTGATGGAGGCAGAGATCGGAGTGACATACCCACAAGCCAAGGGACGTCAGGGATTAGCGACAAGTCCCAGAAGCTGGGAAGGAGGCCTGGAACACTTGGTCAGGGCCTCCAGAAGGAACCAGCCCTGCTGACACGTTGATTTCAGATTCTGGCCTCCAGACCTGTGAGAGAATAAGTTTTTGTTGCTTTAAGCCATCCAGGTTGTGGTAATTTGTTATGGCAGCCCAGGAGACAAA
Organism: Cynocephalus volans; assembly: GCF_027409185.1. Taxonomy (NCBI): domain Eukaryota; kingdom Metazoa; phylum Chordata; class Mammalia; order Dermoptera; family Cynocephalidae; genus Cynocephalus; species Cynocephalus volans. Next base: position 93,840,362 of record NC_084474.1, read on the forward strand.
CACACTGCCCCATGGAGCCTCCGTCTAATAGGGGACACGGATAGTCTGTTGTCGCAGACATGTAAGGAGCCACCAAGGAGCTCAGGGTGCTAGGTCCAGCCCCTAGGCTCAGAGAAGGCTTCCTGGAGGAGGGGGAGCCGGGGCTGAGACTGGTGGTCGGGTGCTCGGGGCCCTATGCAGGCTGTCTCGCCCGGCACTCCTGATTCAACCAGCCTTTTCCCCCAATCCCTCCTGAACTGTCCCTTTGCCATTCCCTCCACATGATGGCCTCTCTGCTGCACCCCTCTTTGAGGCCCCAGCCCACCTATGGCCCCACCCAAATGCCGCCTCTTCCAAGAAACGTCCCGAGCATGGCACCTGGGAAAGGCCTCTGCCCTGCCCCACACAGCACCTCGCTCTGTTGGGTGCCCACCCACTCCAGCCACAAGGCTGCCATTTCTGTCTGTTTTCTGTTCTGTCTTCCCTTGCTAGACTGTAATCTCCTTGGGGCTATATTCCACTCTGTGTCCCCAGTCTGTCCCCATGCATGGCATACTCAAATGCTTGGTAACTGTTGGCCAAACTCCTGGTGCAGGACGCTCCTCACCCTCCAGCCCACGCTGGAGTGAGTGCAGGAGCACAGGACACACCCAAGCTCCAGCCTGGCTCTGCCCAGCCCTGTGCACAACTCCCAGGCCTCAGTTTCCACACCTGAAAAATGGAGGCAGCCCCCTGGGCTCTGTGTGCCCCAGGGTGGGGTGAGGCAGCACCAGGTGGAAGGGCACTGCCCGCTGCCCACTGCGTGACCTCGGCAAGCAGCCCCTCTCTGACCTCCATCTCTTCATCTCCTGCAAGGGAAGAGACGTTGACAATGACTGACCCTGCATACCACGCCAGCCTGTGAGTCTCGGATCAAACACCACCTGCAATCAGAGGCCTGGGAGCCTGAAGAACCCTCGGCGAGTGCAAATTGACAGCTCCCTTGAGAAAGGACAGCGTTTATTTCAGGGATGAAAGACAGTGCAACTGGAGGAACTTCCCCTTCATGCGGAGAGCAGCTGTGCTTCCAGAGTCTGAAAGAATTTCCTCCCCCCAGAAGAGATGTGGTGCGTTTTTTCCCCTCCATGAATGAAGGAAAGAAACGATGCTGAGTAGAGAGTAATTACCCAAATTGAGGCGGAAATCAGGCTTGAAAGGGCGAGAAATGAAGAGGATCAGCCAGGAAGTGCCCCCTTCCCCTTCTCCTAAGTCCACCTGCTGGTCCCTGCCTGCTGCCCACTCCATGTCCCAGCTCAGGCCCCACGGATGTTGTCCCTTTCAGAAGTCTTGTCAGCCCTGGTGGGCTGGCCCCCCTCCCGCCACCCAGGAGGTCACCCCCATCCCGAGGAGTTTTCGCTCCCCACTCCCAAAGCTGTCCCACTGCACCCAGGATAACAGCACGAGCCTCCTGGCATCACACGATCTTAAGAAAAATCTTGAAGCGATGGAGTCATATAATTCTTTCCTCCCTCTTTGTAAAATTGTACCAGTGTTACCTGTTCAGTGTGGAAAGATTAGATGATACTTGAGAACAAAAGAAATAAAAATTGCCCATATCCAGCCACTTGGAGAAATCCACCCCGATATTTGGAATGTCTGTTTTCCCTCCGGTCCTTTTTCTTTCCGTGGAACAGCCACCAGCACGGATGTCATGCTCCCTGTGTCTTTTCGTCCTGCCTGCCTGCTGAGGTCGCTCTTCTCTTATGCTGAGAAACCTCAGCTCTGAGCCACGAATGGACTTCCTGTCTCTGTGCGTTTGCCTGTTCTCAGCATCTCATACAGATGGAACCATACAGTGTGTGGTCTTTTGTGTCTGGCTTCTCTCACTGAGTGTGAGGCTTTCAAGGTCCACCCATGTTGGAACACATCAGTACTTCATCTCTCCTTTATGACAAATAGCATTACGTGTATGGACAGACCACCTTTTGTTTATCCATTCGTCAGATGATGGACATTCGGGTTGTCTGCAACTTTTGGCTGCTATGAATGATGGTGCTATAAACATTTGTGTACAAGTTTTTGTGTGGACGTAGGTTTTATTTCTCTTGGGTATATGCCTAGGAGAGGAATTGCTGGGTCACTTGGGAGTGCTATGTTTCACTTTTTGAGGAACTGCAAACTGCTTTCCAAAGTCACTGCACTATTTCACATTTCCAGCAGCCTGTGTGAGAGTTCCAGTTTCTCCACCTCCTCTCCAGCGCTTGTTATTGTCTTTTTGATTCTGGCCATCTTAGTGGGTGTGAAGTGGTATCTCATTGTGTGTGTTTAACTTTTTTTTTAAGCCAAACTCTTACAAATGTTTTTGACTTCCACATGCCTTTCCCCCTAAACACTCTGAGAAGCCACCCTGTAGAAGAGAGTGTCCCCCCCCTTACGACATAGTGTTCTCACACAGGGCTGCTAAGGGTGGATGGTAGCCCTGTGACAGCTCTATAATGTGAGTCCAGTGCCCAGGGCCTCCATGGGGTGATGCCTAGTGTGTGTCAAATAAATGCAGGAAGCCACTGGCCCAGGGCCACCCTGCTGGCCTGGGGAGAGCTGAGACCCAAATCCAATCAGTCTGGCCCTTTGGTAGGCAGGATGCTAAGGTGGCCCTCAAGATTCTTGTCCCCTGGTGAACACCATCTGGAGCTTGGATATGATGAGCCATTCAGTTATGTGATATGGCACAGCTGACTTTAAAGAGGGGAAATTTTCTTGGGTGGGTCTGGCCTAATCAGGTGAGCCCTTTAATAGCAGAGGCATTTGTCCAGCTAGTCACAGAATGGGAGGCTAGAGATTTGACACACCATTGCTTAGGGATGGAGCAGCCACACGACAAGGACTATGGCAGCCTCTTGCTTCTGAGAGCAGCCCTTGGCTGACAGCGGCAAGGAAACGAGACTTTAGTCCTACAGCCACAAGGCCCTGACTCTTTAACACCCTGAGTGGGCCTGAAAACTGGTTTTCTACTCTCCAGATGAGAGCCCAGCCTGGCCCACTCCTTGATTTTGGACTTGAGACAAACAGGCTTCCAAACTCAGTGACATAACAATGAAAGTATCTATTTCCTGCTCATGCAAATTCTGCTAGGGTAGGGCTGGGACTGGCGCTCTGCTCCACAGAATCATTCAGGGCTCCAGGGTGACAGAAGTTCCACCTCTGGGGACATTGCTGGGACTGTAGAAAGGAAAGGGGACTGCAGTCAGCTACTGACAGCCCAGAGGCAATGTGGCCCCTGACCTTGCAACCCATTGGTAGAGAGGGGAGCAGAGAGAATGTCTGGGCAGCCACTGTCCTGGTCATAGCAGCATGGTTGGTGACTCTGCTTCTTGGAACTTGCTTCCTTAGTTGCACGATGGGAAAACCATCTCCTACTCAGGTGGTATGGGAATTAAACATGATTGTGGGTAAAGGTGCCCGATTCAGGACTGCATTCAGTTGGAGCTTGATAAATGCTTAGTGCCCAGAACTGTGATTGGTTGTGAGTGGAGGGGGACCTCCTGGAGACCTGAATTGCCTCTGAATGAGGGGTAGGATTTGGTGCTAGCCAGGAGGGGCTGTCTGGGGCAGGCCTGCAGCCTGCTGTGTCTTTGGGAGGGGGCTGCTATGGCTCAGGGCTTCTCCTCCAGAAAGTGACATTTGGAAGGAGGCGGGCCTGGGGCTCACTTAACATTTGAGCGCAACCAGTGAGTGCTCCCTAGGGCCAGCTGGGTGCGTTTGCAGTGACATTAGCTGGGCTGCAGAAGTTGGCACAGAACGTGAAGGCAGAATTTAGGGGCTCCAGATGCATGCTTAATGGTGGAACTTCTGTTCCCTGCCCTAGCAGAGGGCCTGAGCTGGGGGCAGGGAGGGAGAAAGGACGAGGAAAATGGTGTCAGGATCTGGATCTCTCTCCCGTCTGCAGCCCTGAACCTGATTCTCCCTGCACCCCTTTCTGGGTCAGGATCCCTAGCCCCAGCTCCTCACCCCCTCAGCTGTCACCCAGCCTTCCTAACCTTCACAGGGCAGGCGGGTCACGGTCATGGTCCTGCAGAGTCTCCACAGGCTTCAAGGAGGGGCGGGGTGGGGACTAGAGTCCTGCTCTCTTGGTGCATCCCCTGGCCTGTTGGGTGTGCCTCCCTGGCGGTCTGGCCAGATTCACCTCAACCTGGAAAGCTCCGTCCTCTGTGTGTCCCAGGCTGACCCCTGGTTGCCACTGGTCACTGTGCCTCAGTGGCAGAGTGTGGGTCACCGAACCAGACAGTCCAGGAGAGAAGGCTTGTCCCCCGCAGTGGGTCCAGAGTCAGGCCTTGCTTCCCTGAAGCCAGCTAGCTCAGCCGGGCCCAGGCAGTGAGAAGCAGGGGGCGCTCTCCTGGGTCCTGCTTCTCTGCACAACATTCTGGGCACCATCCCAACCCCCCAGCCCCGCTCTGAGACTCTGCACTGCTGCTCAGGGAGGTCTCAGAGTGAAGGGCATACTGTTCCTCCTGTGACTCCGTGGACCAGCCCAGCACCAGGGCTCAGGGCCTCTCTGGAGGGTCTGGGGCCCTTTACACTGGGTGGTCAGGGCCTCTCTGGGGGGCTTGTGGTCTCTGCCCATCTCTTATCAGGCCCAGCAGACAGTGGTTGGGCAGGGCACGTCTGGGGAGTATGCCTCCCCCTTGTGCTGGACACATCTAGGCCCAGCGGTGTCCCCCCTCCTTTCGGCACCCAGCCCCATCCCACGTCCGCCCTGCCCCTTCCCACTTCCCTCCTGCAGGCTCCTGTGTCCCTGGGATCTAGGCCCTGCCCTGTCCACCTTGGCCGTGCCCAGATGGGAGCCAGGGTAGCTTAGCCCAACTCAGCCGCATGTAGACCTCTGTTCAGCTCTGCTCCCCGATCCCAGGTTCCCAGGTTCAGGCCCCTGCTCAGCCCCTTTCTGAGTGGTTTCTCTGCCTCTCTTTGCCCCCCTCTGGTCCCTGGGTCTCCCTGGTTCCTTGAGCCTCCCAGCCCCAGCTCCTGGCTCTCAACACCTTCCTGCTGCTCTCCTTGTGGAGAACAGCAGCTGAGATCCCCGTCCCCTACCCTCTTCCAACTTAGACCCAAACCTAAGCGGGTTCCATGTTCAACTTTCCACAGACTCGTTCTCCAGTTTAACCTCATCACATTTTGATAGGAGACGCAGACCTGCTTCATGTTTTCTTTGCTCGAGGGTGACCTGCAGACAATCACTCGGAACATGTGCATGGAGCTCTGAATCCCCTCCCTTCCAGCTCCACGCCCGCTCCTCCAGGTGCCCCTGCCACCCCCTGTTTCCCCACTGTCCCCCTTCTCCTCCCCCGCCCCCAGCTGCTGCCTGAGGCTGCACTCCCCTGACCACAGCTCCTGTGCCAGTTCCCTGGGGCCGAGGGGACACCTGGCGCCTTGGCTGGCTGGCATCACGGCGCTCTGCTGGTGGGACTGTCCACAGGGAGGGCATGAGGCCCTGGCCAGGACTCTGAGTTTTGAACAGAGGGTGGAGGTGGCTGATCTCAGTGGCAGCCCCTGAGGGTGGAGGTGGCTGATCTCAGTGGCAGCCCCTGAGGAGATTCAGTCATTCAGTCGCTCAACAAACATTGAGCACTTGCTGAGAGCCTCTCAGTCCTCCCATTCCTTGCTCTGGGTGGTCTGAAAGGGCAGGAGGCCTCAGCTTCCTGTCCCAGACGCTTGCTCAGCCTGACGCCAGCATCTCTTTTGATATAGATAAAAGTGTCCAGTTTTTCTCAATTGTTATTTGAAGTTTCAAAATGAATTTGCTTCCCTAACTCAAGGCAAACGTAAGCGATGGTAACTCCAGATGGTGTTTCCTGCTGTTCACCACCCTCTCGGCAGCGGAGCCCGATTTTAGTCTAATCGTGTGACCTCCTCACCCCCCACACAGGGAGGGAACGGTGTGGATGAGTGCGAGTTCGAGTGTGTGAGTGTGCACTGGTGTGCATCCATGTGCGAGCACACTCGCCTGCACACGCACTGCACATATGTGTATGTGTGTGTTGTCCTGCTCTCAGGTGCTCGCCGTGGGCTGAGGCATGCACACAGATGCTCCACAGGGCCTGAGTGTGCCAGGCAGGGATGGAGCACGCCCCAGCCAGCCCCGAGAACACGTGGACCTGGGACATGGAGACGTGTAGGGAGGCACCCCGGGGATCAAATCCTTGATGTGCTTTATCATGACAGCGCCACTGGCTCTGGCGTCCAGGTGGGAGGGGACTGGCTTAACCTCCCATAACTGTCTTCATCGCCCTCACTGTCACTCTGCCTGTCCCCCAAGCTGCCATTTCCAGTTCACAAAGGGCTTTTGCATCTCTCTTCTCATTTTATGGGGTCCTCATATCAGCCAATGGGGCCGGGAGGGGAGGGTATTGTACCCATTTCACAGATGCGGACACTGATACAGGAGATAGGCTGAGGGTGGGCCCCAGGCAGGTCAGGCAGTCAGGCTGAAGGCGCAGGTGTCAGGCTCCAGCTGGCCCATCATGCAAGGTTACCATTTTGCAGATGGGCACTGAGAATGGATGGACAGATCAGGGAGGGCCTCATAGAGCTGGTGGCCCTAAGGAAGTGCCCTAGAGATAGGCACCTTAGAGCAGAGGTTTGGAGTCCCAGCTCTGCCACCCTTCTCCGTGGCTTTGAGCAGACTCCCTCAGTCTCTGGGCTCAGTTTTGTCAGGTGTAACGTGCTCAGGCTGTCTTGGACTTTGCCAGAGATCTTTTCTGTGCTGAGGTTTTGTGACTTTGACTCAAGATCCAGGCTCCTCCCTGACCCTGACTATTGGCATTGGGGCCTTCGGCAGGTGAGATGGCAGAGGGCCAGCTGAGGGACTGGATTCTAGCCATGGGCAGTGGGGCTGTGGAACCATAGAAAGGGCCACCAGAGGTGTTGGTCTTGGGAACCTGCTGTGTTGAGCAAACCAGGCTGGGCTGGAGTGAGAGGAGAAGGTAGGTTCCCCAGCCTGGTGTCTGCATCCGCCGTAATGAGGAAAGGCAGGATGGATGCCCAGAGAGACATTGGGAGTGATATCTGCCTGCTCCGTGCAGCTGGCAGCTGACTGCCCGGGGATGCTGGAGGCTGGGTGGCTGGCCCATCCCGCACCGAAGGGGATTGTCCTAAAACTGCAGATAAGATTAAACACCGGGGCTGGGGCCACTCGTGTGGATCGTAATGGCTACCTTTAATCCACTGAAGTGTGAGCAAACCCAGTGCGGACAAAGAAGCATGCATCTGAGGGAAATGCTCTGATAACCGTGCAGCCAGGGGGCTTCCACTGGGTGAAAAAGTTGTGTGTGGGGGGGGGACGTCTCATTTCTCTCTCAGGGCCAGGTACTAGATTGGCACCCAGGGCAGATGTCTGGTGCCATCACAGAGTCTTGGTGACGTTGAACAGGATGGCCATGTACAGTTGCTCAGTTTGTGCACCTTACAATTCCAGTGCAATAGCAACCCTGGTGCCATGTGACTTTATTCTGCATGAAGCTTGAAACCAAGGGCTGGACTCTGTTCTCTCCCTTCTCTGCGATGCGAGTAAATGGTAATGCCACTCTTCCTTTAGGCCTACTCAGGTCAAATGTCCCCACGACTTGGAAGCCTTCCCAGAGTCCCCTGGGTAAAGCTGATTGCTGCCTTCTCTATTGTGATAGACCTCAAAAATGGCCACAAAATTACACCTCTCCTTGCACGCTCAACCCTCTGCAGTGTGACTTGCTGCTCCTCTCATCAAGAGGTGGGATCTATGGACCTCTCTCCCACAAACAGGCACACCAAGCCAGTGCCTTGGGGCCTGCCCCGGGACCCGATTTATGGAGCCGGGGACCGGACCCTCCTCCCACAGCCAGGCACACCACGCCAGCGCCTTGGGGCCCACCCAGGGACCCAACAAATGGAGAAGGGGACCGGACACCCCTCCCACAACCAGGCACATGGTGCCAGCACCTTGGGGCCTACCCAGGGACCAGAGGCACGAAGAAGGGGACCATACACACCCCACAACCTGGTATACTGCCAGTGCCAAGGAGCATGCCAAAAACAGCACCTCCACATGGGTGGCCCACCACAGCCACCACAATAACCATGGCTGCTGCAAAAGCGGCTAGACACCACAACCACCATGCAGATGGCTTCCAACCACTGGAGTGCATTCACACAAGAAGGGTCACCAGCAGAGGCAAAGAAAAGAAGAGGATGTCTCTCTCCACAAAGCCCATTCCAGAATGACAGAAGAAGCACCTGCTCTGTGATAATATTGGGGGACCTGATCACATCTCTCAGCATTGGACAGATCATCTAGGCAACAAATTAACAGAGTAACCATTATTCTTTCAGAAGGAGAGAAGAAATCTAGGGTAATTAGAGGGGGGAGGGGGAGGGAATAGGGGAAGGGGAGAGGTTGGACAAGGGGCATAAAGGATAATTATGATTTATAACAATATATATGCTAGTGATATTGATTTAATCAACATATCTCAATATTCAACCCCCCAAAATTTATATAATCAATTTTGATTCAATAAATAAAATAAATTAAAAAAAAAAAAGAGGCGGGGTCTATTTTTCCACTCCTTGGATCGGGACTTGGCCCTTTGTCTTGCTTTGGTTAATGGGACAGTAGCAAACGTGACACAGAGAGACATGAAAGGTGTTGAGCATTGCGATGCGCCCTGTCCTGCAGCTCTTGGGAACCCGACAGCAGCTAGCTGAATGCCAGAGCTGTGAGCAAGGCCAGCGGACTGCCGAGGCTTGTGTGAGCCCCGACCGTTATGTGGAGCAGAGACGAACTATCTTGGCCAAGACATGTTCAATGACCAACATACAGGGCTGTGAACACATAAGTGATTATTGCTTTAAACCACTTACTTTTGGCCCCACGGTGCTGGAGGCCTGTCCATCATGTTGGAGGCGTGTCCAGGGTGTTGGAGGCGTCGTGTCCATGGAGTTGGAGGTGTGTCCATCATGTTGGAGGTGTATCCATCATGTTGGAGGCTTGTCCATGGTGTTGGAGACGTGTCCATGGAGTTGGAGGCCTGTCCATCATGTTGGAGGTGTATCCATCATGTTGGAGGCTTGTCCATGGTGTTGGAGACGTGTCCATGGAGTTGGAGGCCTGTCCATCACGTTGGAGGCATGTCCATGGTGTTGGAGGCATGTCTGTGGCATTGGAGCAGTGTTAGAGAAAATGACTAGATAGGTGGATTGGGATCTTGCTGAAAGGCCTTTAGTGACAGCACTTTGGGCACTGGAGCAGTGGAGCTGGGAGAGGTCTCTGAGCAGGCGAGGGGCATGATTAGACAGGCATTTAGGAAAAGTTTGGGCTTGGATCAGAAGAGGAAATGAAGTCTGGGAGGGGACAAAGAAGGGAGGCCACGTTAGGGGGCAGAATGGCAGACCCATGAGGACACAAGGAGACATAGAACAGATGCTGCTTTTCCTGGCTCATCTGATCTGACTGTCTCAAGGGTCCTTCCAGGAGGGCCTTTCTACCCATACTGGGTTGGTGAGGGACCGCGAGGCTCCATGCACCTGGCTGCTGGCTAAGGTGCTGCAGTTGGCAGTGGGGGAACCAGGGCTTAAACCTCCTTAACTTTCCAAAGAAATCTGTGAAGCTCAGTGTTTTGTCTTAACTGGAGTTCCCACTGACGCAGACTCTGAGGCGAGGACTGGGGTGCAAGTCCTTTGGGAGCCACGGACATGCCTGCGAAGAAGTGGGTTGTATTAGTCTCCCAGGGCTGCTGTAACAAAGCGCCACCGTGTGGGTGCCTTAGCATAGCACACGCATTCTCTGCAGCTCTGGAGGCTGGAAGTCTGAGATCAAGTTCCTGCCTCTTCCAGCTCTGACGGCTCCTGGCGTTCCATGGAGTTCCTTGGCTTATAGACACATCGCTCTAATCTCCACTTTCGTTGTCACATGACCGTCTTCCCTCTGTGTCTAAATTTCCTTTTTTAAATAAGGACACCCATCATATTGGATTAGGGCCCACCCTCCTTTACCTGCATCACCTTAACTTGATGACATCTGCAAAGACCCTATTTCCAAATAAGGTCACATTCACAGGTTCTGGTGACATGAAATTTTGGGGGACACTATTCAACCCAGTACAGGAGGCGATGCACGGTGTGTAATCCTGTCAGCTGTCGCTCTGGGAAACAGGTGCTTAAAACCCTTGGAGACCCTGGGGAGCCGGGCTAGGCCAGTCACCGCACCAGGGTGAGGGGTCTATCCACAGTTTATCCACCAGCTCCCCGTCTACGCTGGTGGAGGCACTGAGTGGCCGGGACACTGGAGGGGCTTTCCCGGTCCCTTCCTTGCCACCGTTGCCCTGTTGCCCATGTACGGCTCCTCTCATCTCGTCCTCGGGATCCCTGTGACCTGGATGGGAAGGGACTTGTCTTGCCAGCGGGGCCGTTGGGCTGAGACCTGCCACTGCCCATACCCCCTGCTCCTCCCATGCGCCTTTTCCCACATCCACGTGTCTGCCCAGGGAGAGCCACTCTCCCGTTATTTCTGGGAATATTTTTATTCATCGTTCATCCTGGCATTTATTGTTGACATTCCAAGAACAGTCAAACAAGATAAATGTCCCATCTCTAGGACCCACAGGCTGCCTGGCTCTCACTATAAATTCAGTTCTACCTATTGAATGGTGTTGGGGTGCCTGCGCTGGGTGGGGGAGGGGGTAGGAGCTGGGCCCTGCTGGGGAAGAGCCACAAGCTGCTGAAGGAGATAAAGCCCGTCGACTGGATGTGATCACACCCGGCCAACGAGTGCCGGCCCTGGGGACAGCGGGCTGTGGCACTTCCTGCCTGTGGAGTGCCACGTGCCTCTGCCGTGTGTGCAGCCCAGGCAGCCCTGGATCCTTGGGCTCCTGAGCTAGTGCGTGCAGCCGGCCCGCAGTTCAACGCCTGACCAGTGTTGCTGTTATTATTAAACTTATGTCGTTATCTCTGACCTCGGTTCCGTAGCTGCTAGATGGGGTATCGTTAGTCTGAGTTCTAACAGAGAAACAGATCTGATAGGATGCAGACAGATAGATAGATAGATAGATAGAGCTTTATCATGAGGGACTGGCTCCTGCTGTTAGGGAGCATAAGAAGCCCCACAATCTGCCATCTGCAAGCTGGGAGCCCAGGAGAGCTGGCGTTGTAGTTCAGCTCCCATCTGCAGGCCTGAGAGCCAGAGGAGCTGATGGTGTAAGTCCCAGCTCGAGTCACAAGGCCCTGGAGCCAGGAGCCTGGTGTCCGAGGGTGGGAGAAGAAGAGAGGATTCGCCCCTCCTCCACCTCAGCGTTCCTTCCACACTGGCGAGGGGTCTTCTTTACTTAGTCTGCAGATTCACACGCTAATCTCTTCCAGAAACACCCGCACAGACATGCCTAGAAACAAGTTTTCACCAGCTATCTGGGCATCCTTAGCCTGGGCAGCTTGACAACTAAAGCTACCATCACAGGGTGTGGGTTCCCACTGCACAGGATGCTGGGGTCATTAAGAGGTAGGTTAGGTGAGATGGCTCAATGTCCTCACACCCAGCAGGGGCTCCATAAAGGTGTTTTGTCCCCTTCTTGAGAGCTGCGGGCTGGGACGATGCACGCTCCCTCTTACCTTCTCACGGTGGTGGGGGTGATCTTTGAATGAGACCTCTCACTTCCTGGGACTGGGGTTGGGGCTGCAGCACAGATGGGGAGATACTGCCCTGTACCTCAGACAGCCACGGTCTGGTTTGGGGGCCAGAGAGAGGCATGGCAGCTGACATTAGCCCAGCAGTTGGTCTTCAAAGGGCATTTGTGTCCATGATCTTGCCTGACCCTCCCCACAACCATGTGGTGCCCGCAGCAAGAGGATTGGACAGCAGCTGTGGGGTCAAGGTCAAGCAGACCTGAGCAGTAGAACCCCAGCTCCTCCAATGACTGGCTGTGTGACCTGAGGCAGGTTGCTTGACCTCTCCGAGTCTTGTTCTCCCCATCTGTAAAATGTGGGGATAACAGGACCTACCCCACGGCATTGTGCGAGGCTGAGAGGAGGAGGCACATGACATAGGCTCGCGTGGCACCGATGGGCAGGGAGCACGCAGTGAGCGCAAGCTCCTTGTACAACTGTCCCACAGTCTAGATGAGGAGACTGAGGCTCAGGAAGTTAGAGGACTTGAGGGCTGGAATGAAGGCTCCGGCTCCTTCCCAGGTGTGGCCTCTGTGTGCTGAGATCATTGGGCAGAAAGAAGTTGTGCTTGGCAGAGAGAAGATGGCTATAGCCGGAGCAGTCAGGGAGGGCTTCCTGGGAGTGGTGGCCCCTGGGCTGAAGCTCAAAAGACAGTCAGCACTTGGCTGGGGTAAGAGGAGGAGAGGTCACTCCTGTCCAGGACAGGGAATGAGCTACACCCTTGACAGCCAACCTGACAACAGACACATGGTCCTCAAGTAGCCAGCTGTTTTAGGCCTGTTTCCACGCAGACCAAGCCGAGGCCCAGAGAGGACAGGCAGCTCGCCCCGGGTTGCTCAGGGTGAGGGGCGGAGCACAGGATTCATCCCCAGGACCCTCTCTCCTAAAGCCACGCCCTCCTGGTCCTCTCCCTTGGCCCTGGCGACGGGGAGAGAAACGGCTCCTGGGCAGGCTCACTTTCGCGTCTGGAGCTGGTGGTGAGAACCGCGGTGTCTGCTCCGGGCTGGCCTGGAGATGGATGTGGTCAAGCACCAGCAAACGAGGTGGGCGTTTGCAGGGATGTGGTTCCCAGCAGCAGGTGCTCACAGGACGCAAGTCACCAGACTCGGTAGATGAAGTGGAGACGTCCCCAGAGTTTATGTTCCCGACCCCACACCTGGAACATCAGCTCCAGCTAGGAGTGACATGGGTCCACTCAGGTCCCGCCACGCAGCCCAGCATGGAACAGTGCCGCTGGCCCGCGTGGTGGATGGGCAGCGAAAGGCCGTCCCTGCTGAGTGTCCACCTGGCCGCCCTGTCCTCGCCCGGCTCCCACCTGCTGCCTCTACCCAGCTCTGCCATGCCCTGAAAATGCCAGGAGAGGGGGCGGGGCGGGAGGGGGAGAAGGGGTGTGCCGCTCTGGTCTGGGAGGCGGGGAAGGGGAGCGCCTTTGAGTGGAGACGGAGTCCGAAAATGGACCAGCTGCCTCGGGGGCTGACACAGGGGGGCATTTTCTGGGCACAGGCCACATGCCCAGCTCTGTGCTGAAGGCGTGTGTTTCTCCAAGGTCTAAATGGCTGACCTACAACCCCAGGTGGGACTTGTGACCTCTGTCCTCCCCCCAACCCCTACCCCCAGCAGAGAGCTGAATGGGGGGGGTGCAGCAGGGGCAGAGGGAGGGAGCCAGCGAGAGGGACGGACTCGTGTGGATGACTCAGGAAACAAGGGTCTGTGGAGACACACAGTGTGGTTCCCTGAAGTTCTCGTCTGTGTCTGGGTGTGGCTGGAGGCAGCCATGACTGTCTTTCCCATGGGAAAGGACCGACACCGCAGGCTATAGGTATGACTCTATTTTCTAAGTGAGGAACTGAGGCTCAGAGAGGCCAGTGACCAGCCATGGTCATGGCCAACTTGCAGGTCGTGGGCCTGGCACTGGCCTCAACCTGAGTGATTCTTGTTCCATTTTCATCAAAGGGAAGGAGTTCCCTGTCCCTGCAGATCCCAGGCTGGCTCTGAGCATGCACCAATGTCTGAGTATAATGAAAGGACTGGGTTGTCTCTGAGGCCTGGAGGGTGGACAGACATGTGCGTGCATGCGTGTGCATGCATGTGTGATTCAGGACCCCCCCCACTCTTCTCCTCCCTCAGCTTCCTCCCTTGCTCTGGCCCATCCCCCACCAGGGGGGACCCCTCTGTGGCCTAAATGACAGGCTCTTGGGATTGGATAGCCTGCTTCCCCATCTCCCACCTTGCAGATGACCCACTGCTTGGTGCACTTTGTGGGACTGAGAAAGCCTATCCTTGGACTGGGCAGAGCCACACTTATGTCCCGGCTCCTGGCTGTACCCACAGGAGCGCTCTGGACAGCCACCCTGCCTGCCCTGGCCTTCCTCTGGTGGGGTGCCTGGTCTCCTTCTAGTCTGATCCTGGTTGCCTTCCTCCAGGCATGGTCAGATGAAGGCCATGCTCACCTCAGGGAGGCCCCTGATTTCACCAGCACCTCCCTTTGCCTGTTCATGCTGGTCTAAACTGGTGATGCAAAAGTGCACTTGTGCACATGTATGCACACACATAGTGCACACACACAGTGCACATGTATGTACACACACGGACCCAGGTGCACATACAGATGCAGGTGCACACATGCACAGATACATGCAACACACAGACACAGGTACATACACAGATGCAGGTGCGCACATCACACATGCACAGAACAGATACACACACAGACGTGTGCACACATCACACATGCAGATACATGCAACACACAGATCCAGATATACATATCACAGATGCAGATACATGCAACACACAGACCCAAATACACACACAGATGCAGGTACACACATGCATACACAACACAGACACAGATACATGCATACAACACATCACACACATGCACACACAACATAACACATGCACAGACAACACATCACACAGGTACAGATATATGCACATACAAGACATGGACCCTGGTACACACACACATAGACGTGCACGTACAGATACACACATGCACACAGACATACACACTGCTGTGTGGAACACAGCCAGTGGCTCTGGCGAGCTGTCAGGAAGTTCTGAATGGCCCTGAGGTTGCCAGTCACGCGCACAGCTGGGTGCAAGTGCCTCCCAGCTCGGGGGAGGGCAGCCTTTTCCATGAGGTTTCTTTTGGGAGCATCTGGCCTTTTCCCGTATCCCTACTTAAACATTAAACATTAAACCCTGGGCCAAGACGCCACCTTCTGTATCAGCTGACTGTCCTATCAGCTCCTCCTGCACCCTCTGAGGTGGCCTTCCCATCCCCTCCCACTGTGCCCACTGGCTGCTGGGCACTCTCCAAGCCCAGGCTGGAGCAGGCTGGCAGCTGATGTGTTTATTTGCCTGGTGGCGGGGGCGGGCGGGAAGGCGCGGAGGTAATTGGTACATTTTGTAAGCAATCATCTCCTGGCACCTTCTGCTGCAGTGTGTGGGCCGCCAGATTCCGTTAATCATGGTGCAGAGGCCCGGGGCCCCGCCACCTGACAGCCCCATCTCTCTCCCCTGGAAGGATGGAGGTGCTCTGCCTCCCTAATGGCGTTATCTGTTATTCCTGGACACATTGCTCTCTCCTGGCACACAGAAGGAGCTGGGGCCTGCAGGCGGGCGGGTGATGGGGTGGCAAGCAGGGGATGGCACCGATTCTGGAGCCTGCAGCAGGCCAGGCCCAGCCGGGTTGTCGGGCCTTGTCTGGGTTGGTCCTCTGCACAGTGAGGCACCTATTTCATCTGCAAGAACACAGGTGGGAGAAACTGATGCCCCACATGCATCATGCTGCTGGGGGAGGTGGGAATTGATACCAGGTCCTCCTGATTATAGCCACATAGTCAGGACCAGCCATGGAATTTGGGGGGCCCACTGCAAAATGAAAAATAATTCAGGGCTCATTGTTAAAAACTCATTAGTAATTTCAGGATGACCACAGCAGAGCATTAAACAAGCAGAGGGCCCTTGAGAGCTCGATCCCTGGGTGACTGCACAGGCCACACTGTCCCTGTGTTCTGACACATGCCTGTGTGTGCAAACATGTATACTCATAATGTGTGCACATGTACGTACACATACGGCATCAGGCAGTGCTGTGGGGGGTCATGGTGGAGTGACCCAGATTCAGGCCTTGTTTCTTCAAAGGCCACGGGCGAAGCCCCCCCTGCCCTCAGTTTCCTCACCACTAAGAGGGAACCCAGGACACAGCCCAGCACCAGTGCTGTGGTGAGGTCCAGTGGGGCAAGCTAGCTGGTGACCCTCAAGCTGGGCTCCTGTAGGGAAACATGTTTGGTATCATTGTTGATGTTGTTTTTAATGACTGAAATGATGGTCATGCATGGGAAACACAGGAGCAAATTAATCCCTACACAATTAATGAGAGGCCCAAAGTGTGCTGGTGTGACTCATTCCTGCATTTACTCCACCATGCAGACTCACACATGAACATAGCACCCGCTGGGTGCTAGGGCTTTTCAGGGTAGTGACTTATCCACTGAGCATTCCACCTAGGCCCAATCAGATTCCTATTTCTAGGCACCCATCCATCCATCTGTTCACTAATTCACTCACAAATTAATTAATTAATTCATCCACCCCTCATCCATCCACCAATTCATCTATCCGTCTGTCCATCCATCCATCCGTCCATCCATCCATCCATCCATCAATCCATCTATCCATCCATCCAGCAATTCATCCGTCCATCCAGCAATCCATGCTCCCATAAATTCATCCATCCAGAAAACTCATTCCTTCAGTATGTATTCCCCAAGCTCTCCCTTTATGTCATCCCCTGAGGATTCAATAATGAACAGTCCACACGGGCTTTGCCCTGGAGGCCCACCCAGGTGGGTAAAAATACCTCCCCATCCCTGAACTCTGTGCAGCACCCAGCTGGGGTGTGTGGTGGGCTGTGGAAGTGGGTGCCAGGTCGATGAGGTGACTATTCCTTGGGGAGTGGGGGAAGACTCGCTGCCCTCTTTTGGAAAGTCTCTTAGTGTATCTGTGCCCCAGTCTTTTCATCTATAAGATGGAGGTAGTTATAATACTTCCCCTCCCAGGATAGTTGTGGGGGATTAAAAAAGTTAATTCAAATAAGGCATTTAAAATGGTGCTGGGCATGCTGTTAGTGAGTGCCATGTTAGCATGAGACGTACATGTAACTTCTAAATTTATATTTTACATTTAAAAATATTACAGCTTGATAGGAGGGTCTGTCTGGTCCCAGCCAGCATGCTAGTTAAGAAAATGAAGTGGCGGAGAAGATGCAACAGAAAGAGACACACATGAAACCTTTCTTGGGATGGACAGTGAGTCAGACCCACCTAATCACTGACCCCAAAAGGTACGGCTTGGCATTGTTTCTGGAAGCTTCTATTGCACACCATGGCTGGAATGTGTCTTCCACTTGTTTATATACCAACCAAGCTGGGCACAAACGCTTGAAACCCAGTGCAGTCAGAGCAGTGATGGGGGGTGAGGGGACACAGTACCCAGGGAGCTCAGAGGAGGGACAGCTGTTCCTGTTTGGGGAGTAAGAGAGAGCCACAAGGATTAATCCAGGTGGTTTCATTGCACAAGGAGAGGAGGGCATTCCCGCAGGAGGAACCAGCATGTGCAAAGGCCAGAGGTGGCCACTGACTAGAAGTTACATTGTGCACTTTCCAGAAATGAAGGCTGGCTGGGTTGGGTTTGGAGATAAGACCCATTCTGCAGGTGGGTAGACTGAGGGGGGGAGGAGGAAAACCATCATTTATCGAGTGTCCCTAGCCCCCCAGACATGGTGCATGCTCCCAGGCAGCTGTCACTCCCCTTCTTAAGATGCACAAACAAGTTCAGAGAGATTGTGTGATGGGCCCAGGCCTCAGGTGGTCAGGGCAGGGCTGGACTTGACTTCAGGTCTCCTGGCTCTTGGTCCAGGGCTCTGTTCTCTCTTCCTGGGCCACAGAGGATGGGGGTTGTTAATAGGAACAGAGAGAAGGGAATGGGGTTTGTGTTTCTGGATGAGAGGGTTCTCAACTTCCGTCCTGTTCTTGACCTTCCACGAGGAAGACAAACCCCAGCCCACTGAGTGGGTGGTGGACAGACCCCTCAGCTGCCCCTTGAGAGTTAGAGTGGCCAGGTTAATGGCTCCTGGGAGCCATGGCTGAGGGTCCAGTACATGCAGAGTTGGGGCTTGCCAGACCTTGCTGGGCAGGCAGCCTTGGCCTCTCCCAACGGCAGCATGGCCTGCCTGGAGAACGGCTCCTGGAGTATGGCCCCAACTGCAGCAGTCCCCCCTGAGGCGCACAGAGCTGGCCTCGGGGCAGCCTTTCTCTGCTGGGCGGGGGAGAGATGCTGCCTGTGGGAGGCGGACTCTGATCTGAGCAGCTCTGCCCTCCACTTCCCGGCCCTGGCCTGCCCTGGCCTCGAAGTCCTTCATGAGGACAAGTGCTGCAGCCTCCTCACTGGCCCCTGCTCTTTCTCCCCTGCCCCCCATCACAATCAGATTCACCTTCTCAAACCTTCACTCTGATGTGATTGCTTCCTACTCTAGAACCATCGAAGGCTCCCCACCAGCCTGGAACCATTCAAAGGTGTATGGACTTCATGAGATTTCAAGCCGCTCTTCTCATCTGACCGACTCTCTCCCCTTGGACTTCCCTGGTCCCCTGTCTGACACCCACGAGCTCACCCCCTGCAGCTCCTTTCTCTGTTCTCTGGAAACTGTATCAGGGTCCTCTCCTCCTTAAAGCCATACATAGCTCCCTAGTGCCGTCATTCTCAGGCTGGTCTCTGCGGGACTTGGACGATATGCCAGCCTCTGCTTCAGCCCCCATCAGGCCTCCCTTCCCACCTGAAATCCCATCTCAGGTTCCCCGGGCCGTGCCCTGAGACGGGAGGCGGGGCCGTGCCCTGAGACGGGAGGCGGGGCCGTGCCCTGAGACGGGAGGCGGGGCCGTGCCCTGAGACGGGAGGCGGGGCCGTTCCCTGAGACGGGAGGCGGGGCCGTGCCCTGAGACGGGGAGCGGGGCGGTGCCCTGAGACGGGAGGCGGGGCCGTGCCCTGAGACGGGAGGCGGGGCCGTGCCCTGAGAGGGGAGGCGGGGCCGTGCCCTGAGACGGGAGGCGGGGCCGTGCCCTGAGACGGGAGGCGGGGCCGTGCTCTGAGAGGGGAGGCGGGGCCGTGCTCTGAGACGGGAGGCGGGGCCGTGCTCTGAGACGGGAGGCGGGGCCGTGCTCTGAGACGGGAGGCGGGGCCGTGCTCTGAGACGGGAGGCGGGGCCGTGCTCTGAGAGGGGAAGCGGGGCCGTGCTCTGAGACGGGAGGCGGGGCCGTGCCCTGAGACAGGAGGCGGGGCCGTGACCTGAGACGGGAGGCGGGGCCGTGCTCTGAGAGGGGAGGCGGGGCCGTGCTCTGAGAGGGGAGGCGGGGCCGTGCTCTGAGACGGGAGGCGGGGCCGTGCTCTGAGACAGGAGGCGGGGCCGTGACCTGAGACGGGAGGCGGGGCCATGCACGTTTGTGAGCGGCTGCCTCCCCATACCCCTTTCTTGAGGATTTAAGCTGTCAGCCTGGTGCAGACTCTGTGAAGCCTGAAGTAAGAACCTATTGAATTTGATTTGTCCCAAACCCTTTAAACCCCAGAGCTTGGCTGTCCTGCTCCAGCCTCATGAGGTGACTTGTGACTGCTGGCCCCCTGGCCCTTCCCTGCCTCTGTGTCCCTTCTCTCCTTGGAAGGTTCCACCTCTTTGGCCCCCAGAGATCTTTGTCTGAAGCTGAATCAGCTGCAGAACCAAGATTCCTACACGTTCCCACTGGAGACTCAGGGCCCCCGCTGGCCTCAGGCATGGGATGCTCGTAGCTCCTGAGGGCGGATGGGGGTATCTCTTGGCTTGGGCTGGGTCCCTGTGCACTTTGAAGATACCTTGAGGTCTGAGCTAGGAGGCTCATCTCTGAGGGAGCACAAGACCCCTTCCCTCTGGCTCTGTCAGTGGCTGCTAGGGCACTGCTGAGTGGTTAGGTCCTGGATCTGGTCAGTCATTGGTGTTTGTCCTCAGCAGTGTGACCAGAACTTGGGTCTTGGAGCCTGGAGGCTGAGTTCATGCCCCAGCTTCTCCACTTATCACTGTGTGACCTCAGGCAAGTTACTTAACCTCTCTGAGCCTGTTTCCCTGTCTATGAAATTGGGAGATCTCCATGTTTGTTGTGAGTTTACAATTAGTTCACAGACATAAGGTGCTTAATATGTGAAAAGCTCCTGGTGTTTAGCTGGCAGTTCTAGTGGAGCACCTGGGCCCGTCTCCCCGTGCCTGCTATGGCTGGCTCCACGGCCAGGCCTGATGTTTACCTTATTGCTTCTCCTAAAAGCTGTGGTCATAGCCTTCCCTTTGGGGCTTTGAAAATGAACATGACTTCTCTGTCTTTTTACAGAAGAAAAGGCTTTCTAGCATCAAACGAGGCTCTGACACCATCTCAAAGTGCTATCGATCTGTCATCACAGAGGCGCAGGTGGGTGGTGGGGCAGCTCTCTGCAGCACGCTGCCCCTGGAGAGAGATGAAAGCCCGCTGGGTCAGTGGTCCTGTGTTCTGGCTTGTCTCCTCCGACCCATGAAGAGGGTCAGCCCTGGGGTGTGGGGTCAGCGATTTTGAGGTTCCTAGAACCCCTGGGCCTCCAACTTGTGGGGCAGGTGGGAGCCAGGCATGGTGGCCCCTTCTCAGCTTACTTGAAAGGAGAGACTCTCTGTTAGTCAGCACCTTGGACAGAGCCACAGGGAGGAGAGAATTTGCTCCTGGCCATGCTTTGGTGGCCTCAGAAGAGGGACATCTGCCAGAAGTGGTGGGGGCCGGGGCAGGGCGTGAAGGCAGCTGGTGTTGTGGAGGTTCTGGGCACCCAGTTTCCTTTGGGGTGGCCACAGGGGGGCTCGAGGTGGACAGAGCACCCACAGCCCATCAAGGGCAGAGGGCTCCGTGAAGCATGGTTTTACTGGGGGCCAGTGGAACTGCGTCCAAGGCTGGGGGTGGGGTGGGGCACTGGGTGGGGTGCCCTTGGCTCTGGGGCCTGAATGCGGTGTCAGTGTGAGGACACGTAGGAGGGAAGACCACCCCACCCCACTCTGGACCACACATGTGCTGTGTTTTAGGGGCAGTCATGTGGGGCTCCTGGAGAGGGGCTTCTTGACCTGCTCTGTGACCGCTTGACCAGTGCATGCTGACAGCTCTGCCTCAAGCTCCCCTTCTGTGTCACTGCTCCTCAATCCGGCTGTTGCGGAAGCTGCTGGAGACACGCAGCCTGCATGGGGGCAGCTGGGAGGATGGGGAGTCCATGCCGCAGGAGCAGGGCTCCCCCTGGGCCTCCACGTCCCCACCAGGACACTTCTGGGTTATGTGCAGCTCCCGTGGCAGCCTGTGAGAGAGACCCTGAGTCTTTGGTGTCCAGGGTCATTTCCTCCCCAGAACTTGGTCAGCCCCTTACTCTGGACAGGAGTGTGGGGCAGGCCACCTGAGTTTCTGGTTTAGTTGTGCAATGCCCCTGCTGGAGCAGTTGGGGCCTGCCCTTGGCCTCCCCGAGCCTCAGGGCCTGCATTCGTAAGGTGGGGGTATAGCACCCGACTCCCCGGGCTGGAGATTAAATGAGGTAAATGTGGATAAAAACGACTTAGTAGGAAAAGTGCTGTGTGAGGGGCTGGGTGCGGGCTGGGGACTCAGTGCTTGCCACGTGCTCAGTGTGGTGGTGGGAGTTTTACACGCCGGCCCGCGCTGATCTCTCCTGGCAACCCTATGATCGTTCTCTGCCCCTTTCTGGCTGTGTGCACTCTGCACCTTGGCTTCTTCCTCTAGGAATCGGACACTAACTGTTTCCCCTAAGTGAGCCCGCACCTCACTGAGAGTGAGCCTCGCACCTGCCTGCTTATCGCGGTCCTCAGGAATAGCTAGTTGGAGGTGGGGGACTGAGAGCTGGGCTGGCCAGGGAGGGTGAGTCCCTGGGGGGGGACGCAAGGACTCTGCCTTTCCTTCCTCCTCCTGGCTGTGGCGGCAGTTCTGCAGGTTGGCTGTGGATGGGCTCTGCTCCGGCAGGCCTGCCTAGAGGAACCCGTCTCAGAGGGCAGGCCCGGCTAGATGGACAACTCTGCCGTGCTAAGCACGTAGTGGGACCCCTGGGAAGATGGGCAGAAATACAGCCTTCCCTCTTAACGACAGTGCGGTGGAAGCAGGGGGCATCCAACACACAGGACGTTTATGTGCCCTAATAAAACAGAGGCTGTAATTCTCTCCTTATTCCCCGGCAGAGCCCGGGGGAGCCGTGTGCCCTCTGAGTCACCTCTGGAGATCCATGGAACCAAAGCGGCTGGGGACTCCAACCGAGATGTAGTGGCTAATGTCCCAGAGGGCAGCAGGGTCAGCGAGGGGGAGACAGGCTGGGGATGGGGGCCATGAGGAACTTGGCTGAGTGCTGACTTGAGGCAGGGCTGATGGGAGTGGATGAGGGGGTGCAGAGGACCCGGGGAGACTGCAGACTGCTCGGTGTGGGGGGCTGGGACAGACCTTGAGAGGGGATGGTAAACTCCTCTCCTGGCTGCATGGCCTCGGGCCAGTCCCCTTCTGAGAAAGGGGCTCAGTGCTCCCTGCCCCGCCGGTGGGCATTGGGTGGAACCCAGAGTGTAAAAGCGCTTTCCCGAAGCCTGCAGCCCACAGGCAGGGCCACTGTGCGGGTCTGTCAGTGTAGCTCATCACCCTGGGCCAGGGTCCCAGCCTCACTGTGCTTGTCTCAGGCCCTCAGTGCCTCGTCAGTGTTCCTGGGGGTCCTCTCTCTGCTGGTACCTGGGGGGCTTGTGGTCATCTGGAGGGCACGGGGTTAGATGTTGTCGAACAGGTGTCTCTTCTGCGGTACTTTGACATACTCCAGACCATGTGTCTCTTCAAGAGGCGAGGCTGTAGGCAGGACCATTTTCTGAGATCTCTTTGACCTGGAATCTTTTTTCAGTAGCATCTACTGGGATGTCGTGTTTTGTGCGACAGGAGTTTTGGGACTGCCGCTTGGGAAGGTGGTGCTGTTCCTCCATCGTCCAATGAAGCAGCACTCAGAGGGGCTGCATGACTTTCTCAAAGGTGTGGATCCCTTGTGCAGTGCCACGTGGCTTCCACCATGGAGCCAGAAGACCCTCAGAAAGAGACAGTGCAGGGGTGGGCTGGGACAGCAAGGCCTGGGTCCCAGTGAAATCCCCAAAATGTCCAGGCAGAGCAAAAGCCAGGAGGGGGAGTCAGGTGACCTCGAGGTGCAAGGAGGAACCCCCCAGTTGGGAGAGGAAGCCTGAGCCTGCTGGGGGTGGAGTGACCAGGTTTCTCAGGGTAGAGGCCCCTGCCCTGGATCTAGGTGCTGACCTGGGCGTGGTTGCCTGGTCAGGGCCCCCAGAAGGGACAGGTTCCCATGAGGAAGAGGGGAGGACCTTTGGGCTCCTCCCCAGTGCCCGCCACATGCCCGACTGCGAGTGCCCTGCCTCGGAGTGGCCACCTCAGCCCGTTCTACAGGACACTGAGGCAGGAGGGGCTGAGCAGCTTCCCAGGGCGGTGCAGCTGAGCACAGAGCCAGGGCTTCAGCCACCTCCTGGAGGGACATATTCCCAGCAGAGCCTGACCCTTGTGGCTTCCAGCTCTCATTGGTCACATTTCCAGATTCTCTGAAATCCCTGCTTTGCCTCAGGCTGGCTCTTTGGGTCCATTCTGTCTGCATGTTTATATTTGGGAGGGAGACCTCATGAAGAGGGTGGGCCGTGTGCTGGTGAGGAAGCCAGTTCTGGAGGCCAAGACACTTCTGAGGCCCCTCTGGCCCTGGCCTGCTGGTGGCCCTTGGCTGGTCATGTCCCTTCTCATCTGGGAAGAGGACATTTGAGCTCAGTGGGTGACAAGAGTCATTTGAGCTAGGAAAGCCAAGATCTCAGAGGTGGGTATGGAGGGACAGGTAACGTGGGTGGCTGGGAAAATGCGGAGCCCACCAAGGCCCTCCCACCCCTCTGGCAGCGGTTGTTTCTTTGCTCTACCACTAGGTGCCAGCCAAGGAGGGAAGAGGGTGGCCCGGAAGCAAAATAGAGCCTTAGCCCAGCCTCTGTGGGATCCGGGGGCTGGGATTTAGGGAAGGTGTTATCTGTTCAATGGGAAGCTTGTTCCACAATACGCTGTGGTCTAAATTAGAAACCCCAGCATGGTCCTGGTTACAAATACCACACTCCCGATGACACGCTGATGGCTGCAGGGAACAGAGGCACACGTGCCAGCAACCTTCACCGCAGGCCTCATGACCTGGGATGGGGACGATGGACCTGCTGTGTGCCACGCCCTGCCCATGTGGACCTGGTTTCCCGGAGCCCTCATGTTGGGGGTGGCGCTGGCAGGTGCTGCCTGTGGGCTGTGTCTTGGGATGGGGGTTCTGAGGGCCCTGTGGGCTCCCCAGTGGGGTGGTGAATTCCCCTGTGACCCAGGGCTTAGAGTCAGGGCAGAGGGGCCCAGCATAGCCTCTTCCCCAACCCAGGCGCCCCCCCACCCAGCACCCAGTAGGACAGTGCTGGCTCTCCAGGGAGGGCGCTGTGTGGTGGTGGTGGGAATCCTGTTCACGGGGACCCTCACTCCGAACACTGGGGTGAAGCAGCTCTTGCCTTCCCACACCCCATGAACTTTCTCCACCCAGGCCTGATTGGGCTGGGGCTGGGCTCTCTGGGGGCCTGTGGTCAGCTCTGCTTGCTGCCGTGGTCTCGGGCAGGTGTCATCACCCAGCAGGTGGAAGGTGAGGAAATGGAGGCTCCGCGGTGGGCAGTGGCCCAGGCTCGGCAGGCAGGACGGATGGGCACTGGGTCCCCCATCTTCCTGTCCTCTGTCATCTCTCCTTCCCACAGTGCCCTCCGCTCCTCTCCATACCCCACGTCCTCACCCGCCTCCACTGCTTCCTCACAAAGAGTTTATGCTCTGTCTCTGCTCTCCCACCCGCCAGTCAGCCCAACCCACTCAAGGGGAGCTGCTTGGGTGACACAGTGGGGGGTCGGCATCTCCCAGAATCAGAGGGTGTGAGCAGCCAACCTCAGCCAGGGTGACAGCAAAGAAGTGCCAGGGACTCTGCTGTGGGCCGTGGACCTCTCCCTCCCCATCAGCCATGCACAAGACCCAGCTCCCACTGCTGCAGGCCGAAGTGCCCCTCCCAGAGATGTCCACGTCCTAATCCCTGGAAACTGTACACGTGGCCTCTGAGGTGGGGAGAGTGCCTGGATTAACCTAGTGGGCCCTAAATGCCTTCACAAAGGGTCCTCATAAGAGGGAGGCAGGGGGAGATTTGAAGCCGAAGAGGAGGAGACCACGGAGCAGAGTCCACAGTGAAGCAGCCACCAGCCAAGGAGCCCCCAGAGCCCCTGAAGCTGGAAGAGGAGAGGGTGCTTGAAATGCTCTTTCTTCTTCTTCTTCTTTTTTTTTTTTTTTTTTTTTTAAAAAAAAAGACCGGTAAGGGGATCTTAATCCTTGACTTGGTGTTGTCAGCACCACGCTCTCTGAAGTGAGCTAACCGGCCATCCCTATATAGGGATCCGAACCTGTGGTCTTGGTGTTATCAGCACCACACTCTCCCGAGTGAGCCATGGGCCGGCCCCACACTCTGCTTTCTTGCTGTCCTGCCATTGTGTCTGTCTTGCCCACTGGTCTTGATGCTCCCTTGGGGAACTGACTGGTCTGACCTCCTGGGCTCCAGCGTCCAGCAAAGTCCTGGCTCTGAGATGACTCCCTATAAATATTTGTCAAAAGCTTCAGGAAAGGTCCTAGAGGCACCACCCACTTTCATGGGAAGCCTCTGTACGCCTGGCTGGGGTTCCCCACACCTTTCCAGGCAGACAGGAGTGGTCTCATTGCTGGAGGCAGGTCTGAGTCCATGGCTGGGGTCGGTTTGCTGGAGGCGTGTACAGAGGAGGGGTCCCGGCTGCTCAGGCCTCTGCCTGCCTGGAGATGCCCCAGCCTTTTCTCAAGCATATTGCAGACACGACCTTCACATCTTCTGCAGGAAATGGTCACTTGGAAATCTTGAACTACTCTGGAAGGCAGTGACCTTCTGGCCCCACTTTTATGAACTTCCAGGGACACTCTGGTGATGGACACGTGCACCGTGGCCTGAGCGGGCCTGAGAGCTGTGCAAGGGCGTGCAGGGCGGGGCCCTGGCAGGGAGGAGGGGGCGTCAGTGGAGCGATTATTATGGAGCTGACACTAGCCATAAACCTTAATGCCTTTAAAACCTGTTTTTGATATTAAACTTTACTAACCATTTAATACCCCTTGCCAGGCTCTGAGCATGGGAGCAGGTGTCTCTGCCCGAGCCACCCCCTTGGATGTGCCTGGCCTGAGGCTGGTCAGGAGGCCTAAGGACACTACAGTCTCCCAGGGTGTGTGGGGATTAGGGTGGGCTGGCAGGAGGCAGGCCTGAGCTCTGGCCTGAAACTGGGTGGGGGAACTGGTTCTGGAGCCCCCACTCACCCTCAAGGCCTTGAGCCAGGCTGGTGGGATGGTTGGGTCCTCAGAACCCCAGGGAGGCCCTTCAGGAGGTGGGTGGGCATGGCCAGTGCCCCCTGGAGGCTGGCTGCAGAGTGCCTCTGGTCTCAGCGTGTTCCACAGTGACTCCTCCCAGCCTCAGCAGATGGGGAAACTGAGGCTCCAAGAGGTTAGAAAGTTGTCACAGGTCACACAGTTGCAAGTAGCACATTTGGGTACTTGGTAGAGCTCCAGGTTGAACACACAGTAGGTCGTCCACAGTGGGACCCCTCCTGTCCTTACAGCCCTCAATAGTGGGTGCAGCCCTGCGTCTGGGCAGAGCTGAGCGCCCCTTCCAGGAGGGCAGGAAGCAGCACAGGAGCTTTCTGAGTGTCCCCCTACGAACATAGGTGGCCTCTGAGCCAACGGGCTTCTAGAGAGAACCCCCAGCTCTTCCCCCAACGGCTGTAGTGGACCCTTGGGTCACCTGCTCCATCCAGAGCCGAGCCTGCACACCCTGCCTGCCTCCCCAGCTCTGTCTACAATGACCTTGCTTATTCACGGAGCCTCACCTTTATGAGGCCGTAAGCACAACTGCCTGGATCATAACCCATCCCCGGGGGCTGGGCTAACAGGGTCACTCCTGCAGTGGGGAGCCTGGGGTCCTTTCCCCTCCTCTGGGAGGCCAGTGGAACCATTTCCAAACCCTGGGATCTGGTCAGGCTCAGGGAGGCAGCTAAAGACACCCCATGGGACCCTGGTCCTTCATTTATTCATGTCACACACGTTTATTAGGTAGCTCCTATGTGCTAGGGCCCATGACAGGTGGTGAGTAAGGGACACGCCCTGTCTTTCAGGGAGAGGGGAGCCTCAATGGTCAGTTTCAGCCCAGAGTGGGACGTCCCATGATGGGGGAAGCCCAGGGGCTCATGCGAGCCTAGAGGACAGGCTATGCTTCTGTGTGGAGGTGACCTTTGAGCTGGGTATCGAGGGATGAGTAGGAGTTTGTCAGGAAGAGGAGGGAAGACTGTTCACTGTGAACAGCACGAGCTACAGCAGAGCAGCACAAGCCAGCTCCACGAGGCTTCAGACCACCCAGAGGATGAACTGAAAGTGGTGCAGATGACAGTCCAGAGCGGAAGAGATGAGGTCCACTGGAGGAGTCTGCATCAGGGCAGGCTTCCTGGAGGAGGTGGCCCTGAAGGGTTGGGAGGGTGAGAGGTGGGAATCCCAGCTGAAGGAGTAGCATGGCCTCTGCCAACTCCCCTGCCTTCGTGTTCCCTGAATGGCCACTGTGGGGCTCCCTCTTTTGTCTTTGCATTGAAGCACAAAGCAACACTGGTGTGGCTGTCCTAGAAACACCTGGAGCCTGTCTGTCCGTTGTGTCCTAGTTTCACAGATGTGCTGCCCCCAAGACAGGCGGGGGCTTCCCTCCCTAGCCAGACATGCTAACACCCTGTGGCTCAGGCCTGTGGTCCAAGCCTGGGGACCAGGCAAGTGGTCATCTCTCAGAGGGGTGCAGGGCCTGCTAGCCATGTCTGGCTATGTGGGCAGATATATGGTGGAATAACAGTCATCATGTTTCTAGGGCACTGCTCAAGCCCTAGCCCTGGGCAATCAATCTGCTTTCCCCAATTATCTCTGATCCTCACCAGTGGGGGGGGTGTCCTCAGGGCCACCTTCCACAAGTGAAGAAGCGGAGGCTCAGGGAGGTCGTGTCTCACTGAAGGTTCTAGCTCCACTGAGCAGTGGTGCCTGGACTTGATCCCAGATCTATGGTGGCTAATGCCACATTGCTTCTGGAGCAGGTGTGGAAGTCCCTTTCTCTTGGGTGTAGCCGGTTCTCACTCTGAGCCCTGTGACCTTGGGCCAGTGGCTTCTTGTCCCCAGGCCTTGGTTTCCCCATCTGTCAAGGGAGGGGCTGGCCTAGATGCTCTCTCGGCTCCCTGTCAGCCATCACCCCTTGCCCCTCATGCCCCAGGTGGTCCCTGCCCTACCCAGCCTCGTCTCTGCCCCTCCCAGCACTGACCCTGACCGCCCACCAGGAGCCACACTCCCCATGGAGGAGAACCACCATGGTTTTGGGCTCCCTCCAGGAACCAGCCCTGGGGAGAGGAGACAGCTCAGCGCTCACTTCCAAAAACTCTGACACACTTGCCCGGAGTTGTGGGTGGCAGATGGAAGCTGACAAGTTGAATAAATTAGGGCACTGTTACTTTTCAGCAGACGTCATATGAAACAGCTTGAAGCTCATTAGTTGAGCATGCCAGGCTGTGTGTCAGGGAGGAAGTGGTCTCTCCATGACCCATGTGTGGTTCTGGGATGCCAGGCCCCATCCAAACCTTTCCAGGGGCTGCTTTAATGGTGCTGCTGGGGTCCCAGACTGCAGGCCTCCTCCAAGGCTTTGGGTGCCAGGACTGATGAGGGTGCAGCTCAGAAGGCCCCAGTTCATTGTCTCCCCACCCACCTGCTGTGGGAACCTGGGACCCCCAGGCAGGCAGTTTCCTGGAATGTGGGGAACCCACAGTGCTATTTGGAAGGCTGGAGCTTTTTCTAGTGTGAGGATGCTTTGCTACCTTGGGATTCTTAGTGCTGGGATTTGTCTGTTCATTCAAGAACTATTTCCCCAGAGCTTCTGTGAGGCAGACACTGTTGTCGGTGCTGGATTCTGCAGTGAGCAAGAGATGGTCCAGCCCCTGGGAGTAGTCATGGCACCAGGAGAGAGCTTGTAGTCTACATTTCAGATGACAGATCCATGTAGCACCTTCACTGTGCCCAGCCTGGGGAAAGTGCTTTGCAAATATGATCATGCTCAGGTCTGATGACAGCTGTCAAGGTGGGGCTGTTGTCACCCCATTTTGCAGATGCAGAAGCTGAGCACAATGAGGACAAATGACTTGCTCAGGGTCATTCAGCTTAGAAGAGGCACACAGATGGTCTGGCTCTGGTGTCCCTGCTCCCAAACCCTGTGGGAGGCTGGTAATAAACAAACAGGAGCATGGCACCCAGAAGTGACGTTCACCAGTATGAGGACAATGGAGTTAGTTTAGTCAGGCCCTCTCGCCTCATATCTGGCTGGGCATGATTCAGCACGTCCTTTGTAAACAAGTTACGTGGGAGTAGAGTTAGTGCGCATGTGTGCCCGTGTACCCCTTGGTTCGTTGCTGCTATTGTATACTTCAGTATGGAAGGCAGCGGCTCTGAACTGCCGGCAGTGGAGCTCACGTCTGGAATAAAGCATGTCCACTTTGCTGGGAGCTACTCAGTTTTTCTTTCACTTACCTGACTCACAATCTGCACAGGATGGGGCAGAAGGGTCTGTGATTCAGCTCAAGAATATTGGCGTAGTTGGCAGGATGAGCAGGTAAGGGAGCCACGAGCCCTTCAGGAGGGGGAGGAGATGTGACGCCCTGAAGCATGTGGTACCTGGTGGCAGCATTCCTGTGGACTTGGGCTCCACTGGAAACATGGGACCAAGTGGGTGGGTCCCTGAGGAAGCTCTCAGTGTACTGAGCTCCATGGTGAGAGATGAGGAGACATGGAGAATGGCTGGCTGGAAGGGCTGTTGTGGTTTGCTGTACTGTGAGCCAATATGGACCAGGCACTCTATGAGGCAGCATGGCAAAAGGCAGACATACTGGAGAATGAGGTACAGCAACAGGTCACCCCCCATTCCTGAAGCTGAGGATGATGATGACCCTGTGGGTGAGTTGGGAGAATCTGTGCATCTCTTTGCATGACCTGTTGTGTGTCAGAAACAGGCAAACAAACCCCTATATGCTTGGCTCCTACATTTGTGGGACCTAGGGGTGGATGGCAAATGTACAGTGTGTGTTAGCAGTAGTGCATACTGGTGCAGAATGTAGCCTGACACATGGCAACCCAGATAAGTTTCCAGGGGCCACAGTGAGCATTGATGGGCTATGGAGGACATTCTATTACAGTCAAAGCTGCGTCTTTGCCACTGAACACTGGACAGTTGCCCCCTCGTGTATATACTCTGTATGTATCCCCTGTAGCTGAATACATCTTGGGTATAGACATACTTTATGGACTACACCTGCAAACAATGGCTGTAGAATTCCAGCTGCAGATACTGACAGTGAAGCCTGTGTTGTGGTGACATGCTGAACATGACCTACAGGTATTACCCAAGCCAAGGAGTGTGGTCAATATGAAACAGTATCTCTTGTTAGGAGGACATGTGGAGATAGGTGCCACTATATTAGAGTTAGAAAAGGTTGGCATTACTCATCCTATACACAGTCCCTTTAATACCCTGGTATGGCCAGTGAAAAGACCTGATGTGTCCTGGAGGGTGACTGGATTATTGGGAACCGAACAAAGTATGTGGCTGTGCCTTCAGTTCACGACTTGATGGATCAGCTGACGACTCAGCTAGGAACTCATCATTATGTACTGGACCTTGCAAATGCTTTTTTCTCTATCCCAATCTCAGCTGATAGCCAAGATCAATTTGCCTTCCCCTGGGAGGGAAGGCACTGGTCTTTTCAGGTGTTACCCTGAGGTTACCTGCATAACCCAACCATCTGTCATGGTTTAATGGCTGGGGACCTAGCCAAGTGGACTAGGCCCAGCATGGTTACAATATTTCATTATATAGACGAAGTCTTACTAACCTCTGATTCTCTTGCAGATTTAACCAAGTCAGCTCCAATGCTGCTAGGTCATTTGGAACAATATGAGTGGGCCGTATATAAGGGTCTTACCATTTGGATATGTACTTGGAAGTATCAGAAGTGGCTGGCAGGTCACTGACTCCTGCAGGGACAAGCCATGTGGCAAGAGTTATGGGAATTAGCACATGAGAAGAAAGTAACTCTTTTCTATGTCACAGTACATTTCCCTTTAGCCAGTCCAGGCAATGATGAAGCTGATGCGCTGGCTAAAGTAAGGTGGCTGGAGAGAGCTCCAGCAGCTGATGTGGCTGGGTGGCCACATTGGAGAATGCAGCATGCTGGCCGCAAGACCATGTGGCCAATGGCCCGCTGGGTGCTGCATAAACCCAAGAATGCAGCATGCTGGCTGCAAGACCATGTGGTCAGTGACCCACCGGGTGCCCCATCAACCCGAGAATGCAGCATTCTGGCGGCAAGACTGTGGTAGATGGCTCACTGGGCACTGCATAAACCCAAGAAAGAATGCCCCTGATGGGCAGATGTACCCTTGATGGCTTGCCGGGTGCCACATGCAGATAGGCAGAAAACCAGAGAGGAGGATGCTCCTAATATGGTGGCAGGTGGATCTTGTGGGATCACTGCTCACGTCAGAGAATTTCAGGTGTATCTTCACAGCCATTGGTACGGCCACTGGTCTTCTGTTTGTATGGCCCTGCAAGGCCCCAGACCAGGTAGGCACTATTAAGGTGCTGAATAGCCTTACGGCCATGTACGGTTGGCCCCTGGTCATAGAGAGTGATAATGGAACCACTTCACTGGACATGAAGTACAGAAGTGGGCTTCTCAGTTCTCCATTCAGTGGAAGTTCCATGTGCTGTGTCATCCCCAGGCAGCGGGAATGATGGAACAGTACAATGGTCTGAAAATGGGACTAAGGCTATCTGCCCAACCCGCCTCCCTGAAGGCGTGGACATGGCAGTTACGGCTGACAGTCGGGACCTTAAATGAGGGACCCTGCAAGTGTGGCCTCTCCGGTGGAGGCTCTGTTGCGTAGAACCGCAGCACCTGCTCCTGCAACCATCCTCTCCAGGATGGCAAGCTGGCATGTGTCCTGCCAGAGGGATGAGAACTCCCTCTCTTGGTGCCAGTAACTTTTTGTCTTTTTGCCCATAGTATTGTGGCAGCAGGCCCAGAGTCAACTGGACACATACATATGTTCATATGGCCAACGTATCGGCTTGCTGAAAATGCATCAATTTCCTACCAATGTGACTGCAGGATTCCTGTGGAAAATCACCCCAATGATGACTCCTAACTGGACGTGTGTATGGATGGCGTTTTCACAGCTAATAGTTGAAAGGATAGAGCTATGAGGACAAGCCTCAAGGTGTATTGAATGTACAATAAGTACAGAGGATATAGGGATGCGAGGGTCAGCCATCCTTGCTCAGGCAACATCGTGGAAGATCACAGATGCATAGACTGTATGGTGAGGGACCCCGAAGGGGTGGAGTGTGAGGAAAGTGGAGTCAGTATAGTCAGGCCCCCTCGCCTCATATCCAGCAGGGTATGGTTTATCGCATTCACTGTCAACAAGTTACGTAAGAGTGGAGTTAGTGCCCGTGTGCGCCTGTGTACCACGTGGCTCGTTGCTGCTATTCTGTGCTTTGGTATGGAAGGCAGCGGCTCTGAACTGCTGGTGGTGGAGCTCGTGTCTGGAATAAAGCATGTCCACTTTGCCAGTGGCTACTCAGTTTTTCTTTCACTTACCTGACTCAGGACCTGCACAGCATGGGGTAGACGGGTCTGTGGTGCAGCCCGACAACCAGGAACACGGAAGCTCTGTGGGGGGTTGCAGAAATCTGGGGCTGCTCTGCTGGCTCGACTGGCAGTCAGGGTGGGCTTCTCAGAGGAGGTGGCCTTTGAGCAGAGACCACAGTGAGGTGAAGGCTCTTGGCTGGAGAGGGGGCTCTTGGCATGGGGTCGAGGGGTCAGTGTGAAGAGTGTGGCTGTGGGAGGGCCAGGAGCCTGTCCATCATGGAGAGCTGCCAGGGGAGCGCTTAACTCCAGATCTGGTGACATGTCTCACCCACAGCCTGTGTCTCCTACTGGACTGCCCAGTTTCTGTGGTGTGTCCTCTGTAAAATCCCAGCTGCATGACTCGCTCCCCCCATAATCCCTTCATCTAGACCTTGTAGTTCCATAAGCTCAGACCCTGGCACCCCCAGACCCCTCATAAGAGAAGATTCCAAGCTCACCCCATGGCCCCTTCCAGGGCCTCTCTGATTCCTTCTCCTCCCTGTTGCCCCTCCCAAGGCCCCTCCTCCAGGGAGCCTGCGGGGACCCCACCAGGGTGATGATTGCTGCCTTCTTTGGGCTCCTCCAGCATTTTCACTGGAGGAAAGAGGGAGAGCATATCACCCTCTACCATGAATTGTCCCTTTTTGGGACCACAGTCCACCTTTGGTTCTGAAGTGAGTGCTTCTCTGGGGCTGCTGAGGCAGCAGCAACAGCTGGGACTGGACCTCTTGGACACCCTTCACCCTCCACTACCAGTGCCCAAATACCCCCAGCTGGGCTGTGGGCTCTAGGGGGGGTGCTCTGGGACACTCAACCTCAGCTCTGGGGCAATGCATTCTCATGGAGGCTGGGGCTTTGTCCTCCCATTGTCCCCACCCCCAAACACAGCAGAACAAAACAATGGAACCTGGTTTGAGGCCTGGGCTGGTGGAGGTCATGTGGGGGCCTTCTCTGGGCCCTTTTCCTCATAGGTGGCAGGTGTGCCATGCACAACCATGAGATCGTCCCCACTCCAGAGGAGGCGAGGCTGGTTGGTAGGAAGCTGTGCTGCCTGCCCCACACCAGAGCACAAGGTATTCAGAGAAAGAAGGTGACTGGCTGCTTGAGGGAGAGCTGGAGGACAGGCAGGGGCTGGGGAGACCCGGGAGGGAGCTGGGCTTTGGCCTGAGAAGAACATGAGCAGGTGAGGCTGTCCATCAGGATACACACTGGGAATCCACGATGGGGAGGCTCTTCTGGCCAGGAGTTTAGGAAGACGTGGTCTTCCAGCCCCACCAGCAGCCGGCGATGTGGCGACTATTTCTCAAGAGCTTAGTGTGTGTCCAGCATCTCCCTGGACACTTGCCACGTGTTGACTCAAATGCCCCCACAAGCCCAAAAGCAGCAGCTACCGTCCCCGTTCATCTCCAGAGAGGCCAGCTCGGGGCGGCTAAGAAGCCCCTGCAGTTCATCAGAGGGAAAGTGGAAGAATCAGGATATGAACCCAGGTCTACCTGGATCTGAGCCTGAGCTCAGTCCACTTCACAGTCCTGGGAGGGGACCAGCAAAGCCTGATGGTGAGTTTGGCTTTGGACAGGCCAAGTTTGGGGTGCCTGTTGAACCTCCAGTGAAGGGATAGCTCTTGGTCTGAAACGTGGCAGAGAGGAGTGGGGTGGAGAAAAAAATCCCATAGCTGGGGTTGCACAGGGGAACCTGATAGATGGTGCTGGTGGGGAGGTCCCCATAGATTGGACTGGGGAGGAAGATCCCACAGACGGTGCTGGTGGGGAGAATCCCGCAGCTAGGTCTGGGCAGGAGTAGAGGAAATGGTAAAGAGGATCCGCACCTTCTCACCTCATCAGGACCCTTCATGAGCCCCATTCTGAAGATGGCAAACTGAGGCACAAGGTGCGATCACCAGTTCTCAGACCTGCCATCCAGCTGGCCCTCGGGCCCGTGCCTCGGCATCCCAGCCTCCACGGCAGTGACTGAATGTGGGCCTCTCAGTGTCTTCCCTTTCATCGAGTAGCTCCAGAGATGGTTTTGTGAGAATCATGATGAATGGGTTGGGAGTCTCACAAATTATCTGAGCTCAGTTCCATGAGAGAGAAATGCAGGTCTGCACCTGCAGAGGGGGGCTGTGGGCAGCTCACTTTTCCCCTCCCAGGTCCCTCCGGGGACCCAGAGCAGACAGGGAGTTGGAAGGTCCTGCTGATCCCAAATTTGCTTCTAGTTTTGCAGAAATTTTCCCTTCTAGGAAGGGGCTGTGGAAACTAAGCCCTCACCTTGGTCACTCTCTGAGCCCCAGTCACAGTCACAGACTGAACCCTGGTCACAGACTGATCCCTGATCCAGGTCACTGGCAGTTCCCCAACCCTGGTCACAGCCTGAATCTTGATCCCTTCTTGTCAGCCCTCACAAGGAGATCACAGTCTGACCACAGGGACGAGGCTGACATTCCAGACACAGGTGACCAACAACACGAGGCTGGGTCGATTCGTGCTCAGGACTCAGGACGTCCGTGCTGGCCGTCTGTCCAGCACAGTCCGGGAGGCCTTCCTGGAGCTGAAGCTAGGCCTTGAGGGACACCAAGAACACCCTGATCAGTAGGCAGAGGGCTGTGTGAACAGGAGCAGCGAGCACGGGTGTCAGAGGGTTGAGAGCCAGCTAGTGCAGGGTGGGGATGCTGTGGGCCCCGGGTGGAGGGAAGAGACCCCCTGCCTCGCTCTTCTCTCGTCCCCACGGGCTGTTGACGTCTGGGCTCATGGAGAAGTTTCTGTGGGGGCTGCAGGTGCTCTGGTGTCTTGGGCAGCAGCTCCAGCTCCCTGTGCCCGCTCTGCAGCCTTGGCCATCTTGGGCTCCCCCCCACAGTTGCAGAGAAGCAGCATGACCGACCGTGACGGAGCTGAAAGGCCTCTGGGCCACACGGCGAGATGCACCCCATGCACGGTGGCCCTGGCCCAGCTCCCCTCCTTGGTGTCCTGGTGCCGACCGCAAGGAGGAGGAGGGGAAGGTGAGAGTGGGAGGAGGGGAAGGACGTTCTGGGACACAGTCCTGTCCCCGTGAAGGATGAGCATAACCATTAGGGGATGTTGGCTGCCCAGGTGGAAGGACACACTCAGAAGGCTTAGGAAAGTGCGAAAGGGCATTTAGCAGCTCGCGTAGCTGGAAAGGTGGGGTTCCGTTCCAGCCGACCCAGGGCACGAACAAGGTACGTGCAGCACCCGGTCTCGCCCCGTTTCTTGATCTCCTGGGCTGGGTTCATCCTTAGGTCCCATGGAGACAGGATGACAGCCGCAGCACCTGGCCTGATTCCTCCAGGTGGACATTCATGGCAAACAGAGAACATCCTTCTGTCGGTTTCCCCTGGGTCCTGGGATTTTCTCCATTTGACCAACTGGCATCACAGGCCACCTCTAATCCAGCCGCTTCATCTGGGGTATTTGGTGCTCAAACTGGCTCATCTTTAGTCACGTGGTTCCAGGGAGGGCAAGGGGGATCCCCAAAGGAAATTTGGGAAAGAGACCAGGAGACAGGGAGAGGGAGACAGAGAGAAACAGAGAGGGAGATAAGAGACAGGTGGACAGAGAGACAAGGGGACAGAGCTCTGGGCGGAGCCTGCGCCGCTGTCCCCGGTCCTGGCTTGTGCTCAGCTTTTCCTCTCTCCTTCTGCCTGACTTCCTGGGGACCAGAGGCCCCGTTTGCTCAGCCCTATCCACCTGCTGTCTGAAATCTTAAAGCTCGACTCTCTGGCCTGGAAGTGACCCCAGCACCATCCTGTTCACCCCCCGCCTGCTGCTCCAGAGATGCGGGAGCCACAGCCTCGGGAGGGAAGCTGCCTTGCTGCTGTCGGGAGCAGCAGCCCCGGCTCCCAAGGGCTTCCAGCCCTTTCCTGCCACCTCTTGTTTCTCTACAGGCTGGCATGGGGGGTGGAGGCCGCAGACGGGGCCAGGAATACTGGCTCTTTTCCCAGCTCTGTAAGATGCGGGAGAACCACTCACCTTCTCAGATGGGGTCTCAGTTTCCCCATCTGTAACAGGGGGGTGGGACTCAGTGGTGTCCAGTCCTAGGGCTTGATTAATCCTGTCATCTCCCCATGTGGGGTGTGCATGTCTGGAGGGGCTGAGGTCCTATGTCCTAGCTCCTATCTGTGGGCCTGACTTCCCAGGTGCTGTCCTGGTGCCTGGTCTCACCTGCTCTGAGCTGTCTCCCTTCCAGGGCTACTGTCTCCCATCCAAGCAGCTGGGAATGCTGGGCCTGGAGTGCAGGAGGGGGTGGGTCACTGGGGCTGGTGGACCAGGGAGGCAGGGATCCTGCTGTACCTTGTGACTAGGAGCGAGTACTCGCCTGCCTGTGCTGCCACCTCATGGAGCACGAATTATAGGGATGCCCCAGAGTGGGGCTCTTGGCTGAGCCCTTCCATATGGGAGCTGTCACGGAAGAAACACACTGCCTTCGTTTCTAAAACCTTTCCTTGATCTTATCTTGCAAGGGAGAAAAAGAAAGAAAGAAAAAAAAAGAAACAGCTAAGCTGCCCAGAGAATGGGAGATTTGGGAAGAGAATCTCGAGGGAACAGTGAGGGAAGGGAAGGGCCGTTGCAGGGCCTTGGATGGCACACAGTACCCTCATGGAATGGCACACTAACTGTCACCTGCACACACTGCATCAGCTAGCGATTGCCACAGCTGCACTGCATAACAAAGTTCCCCACCGTTCAGCAGCCCAGAGCAGGCACTAAAGATTTCTCACGAGGCCGGGTGGCCCAGGGTCTGCTGACCTGCTGGGCTCACTCGGGTGCCTGTGGTCACCATGGGCCAGCCAGATGGCTTTGCTGGCCTTTCTGGCTCTCTACCCTGTCTGGGACCTCAGCGGCACAGGGAGGCTGACTGCTCTGCTCCACATGGCCCTCATCCCCAGCAGGCTAGTCCAGCCTGTTCTCATGGAGGACGAGGGTCCGAGGAAGAGAGGCTGCTGGAGCCGGGCAGTGTCTGGAGGCCCAGGCTTGGGATTGGCTCTTCTGCCACATTCTGTGGGTCGAGGCGAGCCTCAGGAGGCCAGCTTCTCCAGCCGGGGAGTGGACTTGGCTACACGACTGCTCCAGATGGTGCCATGGGCTCTGTGTCTGAGGCCCCAGAATTCGTATGTTGAGACAGAACCCAAGGTGATGGGGTTGGAGGCTGGGGCCTTTGGAGGTTATAAGGTCATGAGGGTGGAGCCCTCAGAAGAGGGACCCTGAGAGCTTCCTTGTCCCATGTGAGGACACAGTGAGAAGTGGGGCGTCTGCAACCCGGAAGCTGGCCCTCCGCAGAACTCGACCCCACTGCCACCCTGACCTCGGACTCTAGCCTCCAGAAATGTGAGAGACAAACGTCTGTTGTTTCTAGCCAGCCGGTCTACGGTATTTTGCTATAGCAGCCAGAACAGATTAAGATGTGAGCTGTCTTCACCGAGCTCAGGAGGCTGCCCAGCCGGGGTGGTCACTGTCAGGGTGAGATGAGCCCTTGCAGGGGGCAGAATGCCAGTTCCTCTAGA
Source organism: Cynocephalus volans (assembly GCF_027409185.1). Classification (NCBI taxonomy): domain Eukaryota; kingdom Metazoa; phylum Chordata; class Mammalia; order Dermoptera; family Cynocephalidae; genus Cynocephalus; species Cynocephalus volans. The sequence continues at coordinate 93,878,431 of NC_084474.1, forward strand.
TGCCCTGGCCTCTCTGTGAGTCAGCTGTGTCTGGGGCTTGCCCATTCTGCCCATGATTGCATGGGTAAGGGGGGCATCGATGTGGATATGGGGGTATCAGTCTGCTGCACACACCCAGTACCAACACATAGAGCTGCTCTTCCCGGGGTCAGCCACAGCCTCACCTCCTCCAGGACGCCCTCCCTGATCATTCGGTCACAGAGCATGTCTGCCTCCTGAGAGGCAAGGCAGTGTGGCAGTTCAGAGCACAGACCCCAGAGGCAGGGAAGCTGGGTTCAGTTCCTGCTTCAGCTCTTCCTAGCTGTGGGGTCTTGGGCAAGCTACTTAGCCTCTCTGCATCATATTTCCTTGTCTGTAAAATGGGGATAAAAATAGCAGCCCCCTCGTGTTGTCTTGAAGATACAGACGAGAGAGCAGCCCGAGGTAAATGCTTAAGTATTAGCTGGAGAGAGAGAGGCCACACACAGAAGGCCACATATCATACTAATGTGATGCGTGCAGAACAGGCAGGTCCACAGAGACAGAAGGCTGACTGGTGCAGAGAGGGGCACGTGGAGTGACCGCTTCAGGGGTGCAGGGTCTCCTTTTGGGGTGATGAACCAGACAGAGGTGGCAGTAACATAACATTGTCAGTGTTCTAAATGCCACTGAATTGTACACCTTAAAATGGTTTACTTTGTATGATGCGAATTTTGCCTCGATTAAAAAAAGTGTTAGCTGTCATGCTTCAACAGACACTGCACAGGTACTGACTGGGCACGGACGCTGTGCTGGGCATGGTGCCAGGGACACAGAGGTAGGCAAGACAGACTGTTTCTTGTCCTCACAGTCTATACTCTGGTCACTTGCTTATTCATTCAACAAACTCCTTCACATGTTTTGGAAGCCCCCATGATGTGACAGCTCTGAGATCAGACTGTGGCATGGGCCTCTGATCTCCTTCAATTTCCCACTGACTCTAGGCCTTGCCAGCCTCTCAGCCCCTGCCCACGTGTCTGTGCCTCGCTGTGGCCCCAGCCAGACCCCAAGCTGCCCAAGGGTGGGGTCCATGCCTTCGCCTCATCTTTCGTGCTGGAGCTCTGCGGGGCTGGGCCCCAGGGCTGCTCAGAGGTTACTTGTTGGCTTGAACTGAACACAGCTTATTTCAGGCCGGGCCCCATCCCTCCAAGATTCCCAAACCCCAGCCCCGGTTCTTTCTGGGAAGCCCAGGAAACGGTGACTCACCATGAACTTGGACAGCTCACTTCGTCTCTTTATCCAGAAATTGAGGATGTCGACCGAGTGGTCCCTGGGGTCCCTCCTGGCTCCCACCTCCTCTGGGCCTGTTCTGTTGTTTTATGACTCAGCTCTGTGGTTATGCTCAAGCGTGCAGTGATTCTATTCTGGGCGGCTCAGATTCTGTTCTGATTATATGACTCGTTTCTGTGATCCCGTTATTTTATTCCATGATCCTGGCGTGCAATTCTGTTATTATCGTCCATGATTCCATGATGTTCCGGGTCCCATGGAGAACTGTCTGGAAGCTGAGCTGTAGGAAACACAGAGGCAGGTGAGGGAAAAGGCCGAGCTGCGGCCCCATCAGTAAATCAGCGAGCTGTGCCTGGCGAGGTCTCCGCCTCCAGGACAGCTTCCTGGGCCCTCCCGTTGTCCTGTGCTGTAGCCGCCCCAGGAGGACAGTAGCCTGGGGTGGGGTGGGCGTCCACAGAGTGATCTTCCATGCCTGCCTCTCTGTCTCCCTCCACCCAACATCAGCCCTCCCCTCTGGCCCGGGGGACTTGCAGGTTCCCGCAGATACACTGTTCTGACCAAGGTGAGGATGGAGTGGGTGGTCTCTGCTCCTGGGTTTCTCGTAAAGAATCCGAGGAGGAAGTGCTCAGACAAGGGGGGCGTGGCGTGGCATCTCAGGCACGGAAGACACAGGGTGGTTCCAGGAGCCATGGCTTGGAGTGGGGCTGCCCAGACCCTTCCTCTAGTGTCCTCAAGAAGGTCCAGTCTCTGCTTCCTGGCTTCCCTTGGCCACCTCAACTGGGACCTCCGCTGGGACCGGTCCTCCCTTTCCTCCCTGGCCGGCCCCCTCTACTCTCCACTCTAGACCCTCGCCCACTCCTCATTTCGAGTTGTCTTCTTTCTGTTGATAAGCGGACAGTGGAGAGGAAAGTACCGAGCTACGAGCTTTGAGAAACGGCTCTAACCCTGGCTTCCTGCCTCCCAGCTCTGTCCCCTCCCCAGCATTGTAGGCTCCTCTTCCCTGAGCTGCTGCACCCCTGCCCGGCAGCTGAGCCCTGGCTGCTGCCCCTGCCCGCTCTCCCCTCCAGCAGAGCGTTGTCCCCGGCTTAATGGTCCTCCTGGTCTGGAAGTCACTCTCCCCTCCCACAGGGACACCCACACCACTGGCCGCTGGACCCAGGTGAATGGAGGGTCATGTCTGAGACCCACTGTAGGTTGCCATGTGCTCTCCTGAGCCCCCACGAGATCCAGCCACAGTGAGGCTTTAGCACCTTCTCCTGCCCGCCCTGCTCCCTTCACGTACCTTCTCCTGAAGCTCTCCCCCAGGAAGCCATCATGCAGGAACCCCGCCCCGGGGAACCAGACCTATGACACTTGGTACCGGGAGTGGCCCAAGGAAGTGGACCGTAAGGAAGGGGCACTGGAGGTGGCTCGATGTCCTGCTAGGCCCTTCGCTGGGGCAGGTGGGGACTTGATGGCTGCCCTGGGCTGCAGCAGTTTGACTGTGGGTGAGTGACGGGGGCGGTGCGGGTGCAGGTGGGAGAGGCCGTGGAGGAGTGAGCTGGGGCAGGAAGGGAAGCGGGAGCCCATGCCTGCCTGGGCGTGGAGAGGTGCGGGGGCATCACAGCCATGAGGGAGACGCAACCAACGACTGTTGCTAAGAGCTGCTGACGCATGGAAGAGAGAAAATGACAGGCTCAGACCTGTTAATCACCAGTTTGAGGCAAACGGTGAGGGTCAAAGGGCCTCCTTGGACGCACTGGAAGGCAAACTCACCTGCAGTCGGGGGCTGAGAGCTCGGAAGGAGGCACAGGACTGAGCTGGGGGGGCGGAAGGCTGGAGCAGGCTGAGTTCTCAGGGAGCTGCTCCCCACCTGCGCTGGGGCCTGGCAGGGAAAGAGCAGGCCCTGAGACTGGGGGGATTTCTGGGAGCTGCGCCGAGAGCCCTGAGCCCCTGACGCCCCCGCTGGAGGAGTGCTCAGAGGGGTCAAGGAAGGCGGGTTCCTGCGAGACGGTGCGCTCCTTCTCTGCTCTGCCCACCAGGTCAAATCTCAGGAAAATGGGCCTGGGGGAGCGCTGGGCCTGTTGAGGGTGGGTAGTGATTATCCACCCAGTAGTGGCAGGGCCTGGTGCTCGGTATGACCTGGTGGTGCTGGAGCAAGTGGAAAGGGAGGGCACAGAATGGGACAGAGGGGCTTGTGATCTGGAGGCACTCTCCCCTGACACTGGGTTTAACCCCTGGCCATGGCCCTGGGAGACCAGCCTCCCATACTCCTGGATGGCTCTTGGAAGCTCCTAGTTCAATGAAGAGAAGATGCCAGAACTGCCTTGGCAAACTCCAGAGGAAGGGATTGAGAAGCTCTGAGAAATGGGCGTGCTAAGATAGATCCCCTGTGCAGGCCCAGAAACCTGCCAGGTGTTCCCCAAGGTGAAAAGGACTGCTGGCGAGGGACGCCTGTGGCATGGAGCAGCTCAGGTGCCTGTCCTCTGCAGCTGGGGTGATGGCAGGAGATGCTGTTACAGAACTGGCTCCCAGAAGCAACTGGCAGAGGCCAGGGGCAGCACCTCACTGCAGAAGCAAGGTGGGGAGTCCTGTTCAGGCAGCCAGGTGGGAGTGGCACCTGCCGCTGAAGGAAACCACGTAGGGGCTTCCTAGGGGCAAGATAATCGGGCAGCCAACAAGACACTTGCTGATAGACATAATCAAAAGAAATCAAGATCAGACAAGCTGAGGCTGATGTCAGCTGCCAGGCTGCGAGACCTGAGCAAGCTCTCAGACCCCATCTAGGTGAGGAGCGGTCAGGTCCCTGTGGCGGTGGACACTGTAACATGTCCTGTGTCTGCAGTAGCAGTCCCCATCCTTTCCAAAAGGGACTGTGGCCATTTACTCAGGAAGCCATTCGCCAGGAGAGGGAAATCTGTAGGTGTTTCGAGGTGCTGGGTAGAGTGAGACGGCGCTGATATCTCCGTCCTGGCCCCCTGTGGAGTGGAGATCAGTGTGGTCCTCACCTATGTCTATGCCACAGCAGGGCCATTGGGCAGCATGCCCACCTTTCCAGTGGTCACTCCTTGCTTCCTGAATACGTAATGGCAAAGGGCACACGGGTCGTCCTCGCCTGGAGGTGCCAGCTGTATGGCCACCTCTGTGAAGGCCGCTGTGGCTCCGTGCCCCCGTGGCACCCCAGCCCTGTCCCAGCAGTGGCAGTTTACCACGTGTGTCCACAAGTCAGCCTTCCCGCTGGACTCTAACTCCCCTGTTGTCTCCTGGGCCTTGGTGTCTGACCAGGACAGAGCACAATACAGGACCGTGCACTTCTGGCAGTTCGGGTGGCTGTCTGGCCCTGCTGACCCCCAAGCTGGCAGCAAACCGGAACCCTTCCCACCATTTTGCACATGAGCTGGTGTTCGTTCAGTCCTCTGCTGTAGTTTCTGCTTGTGCCCTGACTTTGGTGTCCTGTGTTTTAGCTTGCGTGTTTGGGTGTGTGGACCAGCACCTTGGCCCCCGTCCTACAGTCCCCTGGAGGCCTCTCTGGGCGCTTGGCCTCCGCATCAGACAGTGAGCCCCTTGAGAGCAGCATGTCCTGCTTATCACTTCAGCCCCAGTGCCCGGCCTGTGGCCTGCCTCGTGGGAGGCCCTGCACACTTTCGTTGGAACACGGACGCATCTGGCAGCGTGGTGCCGGCTGGGTTCTGCTTCCTGGGGTCTCGCCAGCACCTTTAATGGTAGTAGGAGCCTTTGGATGTGAGGTCCCCCTGTGTACAAGGTGCTGTGTTCCTGCTGAGGACACAAGGGCTCCGAGCACATCAGTGGCTCTCCAAGACCCACAGCTCCTGAGTGCCCAGCCTCAATCTGAGCCCGCATCTGTATGGGCCCCAGGCTCTGCCCACTTCCCCTGGCATCAGCAGCATAGGCAATGCACAGCGGATCTGACATGGGCCCTGCCCTTCAGAAGCTCCATGTCTTCTGGTGGAGACAGACAGAAAGGCCAGGAGAGCCCAGAGTGGTCTGTGCACTACAGAAACTGTACAGGGCGGGGAGACCCGGGGGACTTCCCAAGGATGGAATCTGTCTAAGGGTGTGGGCGTGGCCGTTCTTGACATGTCGGGGGTATGTACATACATATATGTATGTGTGGGAGCGTGTGTGTGTGTACAGGAGACGGGAAGAGAACTGAACTGAGGAGCTGGAGAGCTCTATCGGGGACATGCTGTCTTCCCTTTCATCTCCTTTGCCCTCCAGCAGTCCCCTAAACTAGGCATTCTTCCCATTTTGTGGAGGAGAAAGTTGAAGTTCAGGAAAGGAATCAACTTCCGAAGTTCACACCACTTGCCGGTGGTGGGGCCAGGCTTTGGCCTTGGGTCTGGCCGTCTCTGAAGCCCATACCTTTTCCCTCTGTCCCCACCGGGAGTCTGACTGGACAGGGCCAGTGAGCGTAATCTCTGGAGCCAGTCTGACTGGCAGACAGGCCCGGTTTGGGGTTGGTTCCTTTCCCTGCATTCTGTGAACTTGGGCACACCCTGCAGCATCTCAGAGCCTCAGTTTCCTCATCTGCAAAGTGGGTGCACAGGTTCACAGACCCTTATCTGCAATGCGAATCCAAAATGTGCCGGAACAAACCCGCTTGTTACTTGTGTGGTGGTACAACCGGCCCACACGAATGCAGCCGGGGGTCTGTTCATCTCACCAGTATGGACATTCACGGTTTTGCTGCAGGACTGTCAGTATCTGAGTTGGAGGGCGTCCCCAGACCCACAGAGATGTTATGTGACTTGCAGTTCATGATACATGGCACCACGTTGGCTTTCTCAAATGCTGAACATTCTGATCCACATTCCCTCTGGCCTGGGGCTTGGGTGAGGGATCAGGGTTGTGAAATGAAAGCAGTCCTCCACAGGCAGATGTGGGGGCTGCCTGGGCTGGGACAGGGGGGAGCAGCACTGGTGGCCTCATCTCTGTGACCACCCCCTTCCCAGTGTTCCCGTGGGCAGACCCAGCTAGGGGCCATGCAAAGGGGCAAGGTGAGTGCTGTCCCTGCAAGGGGCTACACAATTTGAAAATGGAACCTGATCATTTTTAGTCCCCTCCTCTACCACCTCCTGTCTTGGAAGCTGTCTCAGCTCCTGTCTGCCGGGGCCAGTCCCTGAGGCCTGCGGGGGACTCCGTGCTGTCTGGATGCTAGCAGCCCAGCTCCTGCTCCTCTGGGGGTGCCTGGCTCCCTCCCATTGCAGTGAAGATGAGCACGGACCATTCCCTCTTCCCATACGCCCCATCTTATAACCCCATAAGATCCCATGGAGGGTGACGCTTCACCGGTCAGGATGGAGCCTTGGGGCTGGGGGTTGTGGACATGACGCCGGCCACTGCAGAGGTGCTTTTGGTCCTCCTGGGGGTCACACAGTGCGTCCTGCCCCCATGGGAAGCCCCTTGGGCTCGCTGCAGTGAGTGGACGCGGGCTGTGCCCGGCTCTGACACTCATGCTCTGGCCTTGATCTCTCTGAGCCTCAGTGTCATTGTGCGTAAAAGGGGACCACAGTATTTCTCCCTCCCAGGGAGCTTGTGGGGCCTGAGTGAGGCAGTGGTGCCATATCTGCCATGCTGGGCCCCAGGAGGGACGCAGTCATCTTCCTCCTCATCCCACCAGGCTCGAGGTCCAAGTTCCCTCGGGAGTGCTCTGTGTGTTCACAGATTCAGCCGAGGGTGGGTTCCTGCTGTGGGGCCAGTGTTAACTCCTCGGCATGAGGGACATGCCCTTCTCCTGGCTCTGTCCCTCCATGCTGCCCGCGCTGTTTCTCTCCTTCTCTGGGAGTCTCGGGGATCCTGAAAAAATGGGCTCTTTCCCCCCTTTCACACCAGCCTCTTTGCTTGAGATCTATGGGACTCATAGCTCCCCCCAAATGTGCTGCTCCTGGTGTCTTCTCGCCGTTTCATAACTCTGAGTCTCTTTCCCTCCACCCCAGGAAGCCTCCTGCCTCCACTGTGACCTCGTCTCTCAGGAGCTCTGGGAGCTGAGCATGTCGTTCACCACGGGATGAGGGAGGCACCGCCATTTCTCCTGCTGGGGAGCGGGCCAGCCCTGCAGGGGCCAGACCTCCGGGCCTGGATGTGAGCTTTGGATGGGAGGAGGGACATAAGATCACAGCGTGTGCCCTTGACTGTGGGGGGAAAGTGGGCGTCGTTTCTCCCAGGCGTTGACTGAGGGCCCCTGTGGGTCAGTCCCAGTCCTCAAGGAGCCCACAGTCCAGCAGGGAGATCCCAGCTGGTCTCCAGACAGTACCTGTGCATGGAGGTGTAGCCTGGGGAGGGGAGCCCAGAGCTGTGGGGCCCCCTGAGGGCAGCACCCCACCCTGTCTCAGGCAAGTGGCAGGAATCTGCTCTGAAGGTGGGAGATGGCATTGCAGACTGAGGGGCCGGTGTGCACAAGGGCAAGGCACTGGTCCAGCGGCGCGGTCTGCCTGAGCGCCCTGCTGCCCCCCCTCCAGGCTTCTGCTCAGATCTCCCCGGTTCGAGGAAGCCTGGCCACAGCCCCTCTTCAGCCCTGCACCTGACCCCAGCCCCACACCTGCTCACCACTCTCCACTGTTAGCTCCTTCTTCTTGCTCTTCTAGAAGGCCTTTGTGACAGTGTTTACCGTGTGTTGTCACACATGCCTGGGCACCAGCTGCACAGGGGCAGGGATTCCACCTGCTGTCATTGTTGCCTCTGGGGTCCCACCCGACCTGCTCTTTCCACAACTGGATACTCCTTTCAGTAAGATGCAGGTCTGTATCCCCATTTCACATGTCCTGATGTCCTTGTGACTGGGGCAGAAACGATGCCAGGTCATAAACAGTGACACAGCTTCTGCCCAGTTCTTGGTAGCATTTGCCCTTGGAACCCAGCTGCCCTGGTGGGAGGAAGCTTGAGCAGCCTGCAGAGAGGCCCGCGTGGAGAAGGGCTGAGGCTCTGGCCACTGTCGGCCACATGTGGGAGCCCTACGGACAGTGGCTCCTCCAGCCCCCACGAGCTGCTCCAGCTGCTGCATGGGGCGGGATGAGCCATCTGTGCAGAGCACTGCCCAGCCTACAGGTTTATGAATACAACATGCCACTGTTCTAAGTCACTAAATCCTGGGTTACTTCTTATACAAGGTGAGTGGTCAGCTGAGTGTCCAGAGCAGTCCTAGAGCCGAGGCCTCCCACTGAGGTCCCTCTGCTCTGCTAAGCTCAGGCTCCCCAGCCTGGGTCTCAGCCTGGCCTAATCTTTGTCCCCAGAAGTGCCTGGAGGCCAGTTGAAACATCCTGGGAGAGTGTGGGCAGGTACTGCATTAGGGAGGTGAGAGAGCTCTCGGCCTTGAGCTGGTAGCTTTAGCTGAACCTCAGTTTTCTCAGCCATGAGAGTGCTAATGGCCACCACAGCTGGCGTATCTGGAGCCCTCCTTCCTGCCACACACCATCCTAAACACTTGACCTGTGTTCATAAGTGGCTGCTCCTGGTGCTGACCTTGTAGACCCTGGATCTCACCCTGTCCTCAGGCCACCCTAAACAGAAAGCACCACTCTTCTGCACTCTGCAGAGGAGCATGTGAGGCCTGGGTGGATTCGCCAGTGGTGGAGCCAGGGTGTAGCCTCATGTCGTCCCCCAGCAAAGCCTGTTCTTGGTCTTTGCTCCACAGAAGAGGCTCCTCAGACCCCACATGGTGCCAGCACAGATTGGGGGCTTAGTGGGAGCCGCCTCTTGGGGTTCCATTCTGTGGTCCTGGATGTCTGCGGGTTGTGGTCCTTCAGGCTCCAGAGTAGAGGGGAACAGGGCTCTGACCCCCAACACACGTGCCTCCCTGGTGCCCCAGCTCTGAGGCGCCTGCTGAACCTCAGAAAGGCCAATCTGAGGCTCTTGATCACCCCCTCGTGGGACTCGGGGACCTGGTTCTAGTCCCAGCCCCTGCATGAGCTCTCTCTGTCTCCTTGAGTGATCACTGGGATGGATGCTGAGACCTGCCTGGTGTGGGACGAGGCTCAGGGTACCTGAAAAGCACCGGCGGGGCCTTGGGTGGTTAGCTGGAATCTTGGGGTGCTCTCCCTGTCAGCACCCGCCTCCACATCCCAACGCTACATGAAAACTCATTATTCATTCGCTTCTTTGTGGTGACATTTAATCTATGCAGGGGCTGGCAGATGCTTTATTTTTGGAGCTGGCTTTGATTTGGGGAGGGTATTGTTAGCTGTGTCCCCTGGGAGTGGATTTCAGAACAAATATTACTGTTTCTTATCAGAGGCATCTAGGAGCCTCCTGCAAAGACACGTCCCTCCTACTGAGAGAATTCTAGGCTTCGTTTGCTTGGCTCCCTGCCAGATGGAGGAGCTTGCTCATTCTCTCCAAGTAGACGAGGCAGCTGGGGTCGGGAAAGTGCGCAGGCCTGGGACCTTCCTGCCCGGCCCCACTAGGTGACCTCGGGTGGGTCCATCCCTCCCTCTGGCCTCAGTTTCTCCATTTGCATGTTTGTGAAGGCAGATGACAAGGTCCTCCTGGCCCAGCATCTGCCAGGCTGCTTGGGTGGAGCTGACCCTCTGGGGAAGAAGGGCAAGGCAGCCATATTTTCCTGCAGCTGATCTGGGGGTGGTGTGATTTGCATATTATTTTCATGAATATGTATGCAGATTTCATAAAGGCCCTAGCTCCAGACATTTAAGAAAATTCCAACAAACAGATCCAGGCAAAGTGCCTGTGATTGTCCTAGACCCGAAGGCAGCTTTGCTGGAGGCTGCGTCCTGCAAGCTGTGTGCCCCATGTTGTCTTACCTGGATCCTCATCAGAGCAGCCTGAAAGGGGTGGGATGGGTATCAGCATCCCCTGGCCCGGCAGAGGCAGCTGCATCCAGACAGACCTTAGTACTTCCAAGAGTCAGGGAGAGGAGGGGATTCCTGGGCCCAGTTTTAGGGCACTCAGAGCCTCCTGTCCTGCAGACCTCCTCTGGTAACCAGAGTTTAACCCCACTGGGTCCTGCCAATGGCAAGAGAGAGGGGCTCTTTGACTCTAGTCAAAACTTCCCTCCTGTTCTCCCTCCCTCCCAGCTCAGGACGGGAGGCACTCCTTCCACCGAGGTTCCCAGGGCACCCGGGAGTTAGCCACCTGCCCCCACCCCACTCACCACTTTGTCTCGTCAGTTTTACCCCCTAAATATCTCATGTTTCACATCGTGAAGCTAATATCACCTTCTCTCTCCCCCACAAAAAATACCCAGAAAAAACCCAGACACCTCAGTGGCTTCTCTTCGCTCTTGGAATGAAAACAAAACTTTTGTGTTGGTCTGCAAGGCTTCTGCAAGCTTCTGCCACCTTGGCGTCCCCAATTCCAGCCGGAGCCTGCTCCTCCGTTTTGCATGCTCTGTTCCCGCTGTCTGGCGTGCTGTTCCCTCTACCTCTCCTCCTGCAGTGCTGGGCTCTAGCCCCTGCCCGGCTGGGTGAGGGCCCATCAGAAACGCTCATAGTGTCCGCTCCCTCCACACTGTCTGCATGGCTGTGGTTTGACATTGGTTGGTTGGTGTGCAGCTTGTCTTCATCCCTGTCTCCCCACAGGACAGCAGCTTCACAGGGCAGGGACCTGATCTGCTTCCGGCTCCCCCTGGAGCTGGCACATAGCAGGCGCTCGCTGAACGCAGCAGGCCTGACTGTGTGCATGATTACTGCTTTGATGTCAGATACCTGCACAGGCTGCAGGTCCCCCTTAGGCCAGGGCTGGGTCTCCCCTCCCTTGGTGACCCCCATGGGGCAGAGCAGGCTCTAGGGCCAGCTGAGTGGGAAGGGAGCCTCCAGACACCCGCACGCCCCAACAGGAAATAGGGGTGTGGAAGTGGCTTCCTGTCTTGGTCAGCACTGGGGCACACGGGCTTTTAGAGGCTTTTGTTCTCACAGCTATATCTGGCTGTGCACAGATGGCACTGCTCCTGCTCACCCCCACCGTGATGGGGGCTGTGCAGAGCTGGCTGGGCATGGGAGGTGGGTGGCTGGCTGCTGGGGTCTCCATGCCTGGCGGCTGGGACTGGCCGTGGTGGGGACCACTGGGGACTCTGCCACTCCCAGCGCCATCCCTCTCCTGCAGACCTTGCTAGCGCTGGTTCCCCGGAAGGGTGCAGAGTGGCCTGTGGCAGGTCTCCAACTGTCCGTCACCTGTCCCTTCCCTCTCTGAGAACCCGCCTCCATTCCACCGCCTCTCGCATCGAATTTTGGTACCCAGTGCTGAGTGTGGTCTCCCAGCCTCTGCTCTGGACCCCCATGTACACTCGCCAACTGGGAAGCCAAAGTGACCGCTCCCACTGCCCAGGACAGACAGACTCCCTGTGTGCTTGGCATCTGCCGCCCTGCAGCCTCGAGGCTCCACTGCCCCCTGCTCTGCCACATCGGCTGGCCATTTGTCCTTTTGTTTCTGACTGTGCTGCGCTCTCTCCCACCCGGGCCTTCGCACATGCTGTTCCCTCCGCCTGGAATACTCTTCCCTACCCATCCCCCGCCTCCTCATTCAGGCCTGACCCACCTACCCCAGGCTCTCGGCTCCAGCACGGGGAGCATCTTCCCGTCCCTCCCCCCACCCTCGCCTGTGTCCTCATTAACCTGGGGGTGTGCTCGCTGTCACCTCCACCCACCTGGCCATCAGCTCCCCAAAGGCAGGTGTCTCCTGAGGGCATCCGTTTCAAGGCGGAGCCCCCGTGTGCTTCGTGGTTGTTCTTGGCACAGAACACGCACTTCTCACACCTTCTGCAGGCTGGGGATCCCCTCCTGCTCTCCCTCAGTCTCCGTCTTTCTTCCATCCCTCCTGAGGAGGAGTCCTTGCTGGCCCTGTGCCCATGGGTGGGCGGGCTGGGCTGCTGCTGCCCGCTGCCCCTCCTTGCCCTGTGCCCTTGATCTGGTCTCCCTTGCCTTTGGCTCCTGGTTGGTTTGGCTCCGGGAGGCCTGGGAAAGAGACTGGAGGGCGGAAGAGAGGAAGAGGTTGGGGTGTTTCCTCCCTGCACCCCTCTGCTGGCTGCACTTCTGCCGTGGTGGGTGGGGCTCCTTCCCCCGAGGCCCAGCTCCTGCCACAGCCCACCCTTTAGTGTCAGTGACTGCCCTCTTGCGGCCCCGGCAGCCACAGGCATGGTCTTTGGGTGACTCAGGGTCCCTGTTGAGGTCTTAATCCTCCCGCTCATCTGTGAAGGGCCCCTCCTTTAAACTCTCCTCAGTGACCTTTAAGTGTGTCCTCTCTTTCCTGCCGGGACCCCAGCCTGTATGCTCATGACATTGCTGTGAGATCTGGCTGTTCCTCCCTCTCTGAGTCTGATGTCTGGAGCTTGTGTTCTGGAACCTTCCTCCTCCTCCTCCTCCTCGGGTACTCTGTGATGACGCCCGGCTGTCAGGGAGGAAGGGGCTGCTGGGAGCTGAGGAAGCCTTTCCCTGGGGGACGGGGCATCAGAACATGAACCACACAGCTGAGGCCTCTGTGGGCCGCTGGGCCTGAGGCTGGGGCATGGGCTGGGCTGGGCTAGTGAGCCGTGGTGGGAGCCGGCTGCCCCTCCTCTGGATGTCCTGTCTCCGGCCACCTTTCTCCGTGTGAGGTCAGCTTTTGAGGTCAGACCTCCAGGAGGGCCTTTGGGGAGCTTGGCCTGGATTCCAGCCTCTTGCCTCCAGGACTCACTGCAGTGCAGCTCTGGGGGAGCTCTGACCATCTCTGAACTTCATTCTGCATCAGCAAATGTAAAGAGCAGTCACTCATGGGGTCAAAGTCAAGGTCAAAGGCAGACGTTGGCAAACCTTTTCTGTAAAGTCCCCCATAGTAAATATTTTAGGCTTTGCAGGTCATACTGTCTCTGTCTCAACTACTCAGCTCTGCTGTTGTAGCCCAAAGCAGTCACAGTTGATGCATGCACTATGGGCATGACTGTTTCAGTAAAGCTTTATTTATAAAAAGAGATAGTGGGGTGTACTCGATTTGCAGGCTGTAGGATGCTGACACCTGGTCAAAGACATAGGGTAGCCCTTCGTGTGTGCTTAAATCCTGGAGAAATAAACACCACTATTAGGGAGTCTTGCCAGCAGCACCTGCCAATTTCTCTGTCATGAGTAAGCCCAACCTTGGAGGGAGGTCAGAGAGGGCTTCCTAGAGGAGGTGATGTTTGAGGCTGCCTTGAAATATGAGCTGTTACCTGCAGGCTGGAGGGGAAGGGGATCCCACTTGAAGATATTTTCTCTGTTAAAGGAGGGATGGTCGCAGAGAAGAAGGGGCTGTACTTTGCAAATTCAAGAGTGAACAGGCTGTCAAAGTCCTTGAAATCATGATTAATGCACCCGAGGTTTTGGCACTGGCCCATGTGCTCTTGAGGTATGGTGATTTATGACAGCTGAGATTTTTCTTAAGCAAGAGGTTTTCGGAGAAAAAAGAAAGGTCACAGCAAGGTAGGCCTTACATGTCTTACCTTGTCCTTCAGCAGCCGGCAATTCCCTTTGAATGTGGCGGAGCCTGATGACGGTGTCTGCTGCCAGGGAATGGGCATTAACATCAAATAAACAAATGCAGGAACAAACGAGACAGCATACCTGGATGAGCTGAGGACTCTGCTATTATTGGGGGTGGGGGGAGTTGGTGACAGGGGTGGGCCCGTGCGGGTGGCTGCCAGTGGAGCTCAATGGCTGAGATGAGAAAATTCAGGCTGAGCTGGAGGAAGTCACTGTGTGGGGGTCTTGGGGTGGAGGTGGGAGAAATGGAAGTGGGGGGCTGCCCTGGCATCTGCTGGTGGTGGAGACTTGGTCCTGGCCCCGGCTGCAGCCAGACTCTGGCAGCTGTAGCAAGCCCTCCAACAACAGGAGTGGGCAGACCTGGCTCTACTCCTCGGCTGTGTGTCTCTGGGTAGCTCACTCACCTTCTCTGGGCCTCAGATTCCTCTACCATTGTAGCGTTCATTGCTACCCGAAGGACATTCCACATCACTTTGTCTGTCTGTTGTCTACCTCCCTGCTCTGTTCTTGGCTAGAAGGTGGTGGACAACTCTGTTGAAGGGAACAAGCTTGGGAGTGGGAGTACAATGAGGCTCACCCTGGAGATTGGAGGACAGTCAGGGAGGCTTCCTAAAAGAGATGTTGTCTCCTCCTATTGTAGGCTGTGTCCCCAGAATTGGGTCCGAGGATGGCACACAGATGTGCAAAAAGAGGAGTCTGGTTCCTGAATGGGTCACGAGCAGCTTTTAAATAGCCTGAGGTGCAGTGGCTTTGAGAGAGGGTGGCAGGCTTAGGAGGGAAGTCCAGAGGTGCCACCGTGTGCAGGAGCCTCAGCCTGGGGAATGACATCCTCGGGGCAAGAAGTTGGACTCCCCAAAGCCCAAGAGCTCCTTAGAACGGGAGTTAAATGATCACCTGTCTGACTCTGAAGTGTACACTGCCCCGCCAGGAGCTGTCAGAACAGGCCGAGGGAGGGAACGAGGCCTCAGCATTTGGGAAACAGCCCGACTAGCTCCTGCTGCAGGGTGCGCCCTTGGCTCTCAGCCGGGCTTTCTGCGGCTCTAGAGAACTCCCAGGAACTCCTGCCTTGTACCTGGTATTGCCCCCAAGAGAGATATGTCCACCTGGAACCTTAGAATGTGATCTTTTTGGAGTAAGGATGTTTGCAGATGTACTTAGAGCAAGGATCTGGAGGTGAGATGGACCCTGGTTAGGGTGGTCCCCGAGACTCTGAACCTGTGAAACACAGACTCCCCCTTTCCCCTTCCCCTGCGCTGTGGTTTGACTGTGGTCTGCCCCCCCGCAAAGCTCATGCTGGGGCTTGGATCCCAGTGTAACGTGTTGAGAGGTAGCGGGGCCGCGAGGGCCATCCCTGTGAAGGCACGAAAGCGCTCTCGCTGGGGCAGCAGCTGTCCCTGTCACGGGCCTGCACCGGCCGCCTTGAGGACGGGCTGTCATAAAGCCGGGCACCCTAATGCTTGGTCTTCTGCATGTGCTTACCGGCCCTTAAGCTTCTTCCCCACGTTGTGTCGCGGTAAGAAGCCCTTGCCAGTGCGGTGCCCAATCCCGTACCTGAACTTCCAGAACGGCGAGCCAAATGAACTTTTCTTTACAAATTACCCAGTCTCGGGCATTCTGTTACAGTATCGGAAAATGAACAAAGACCCCAGCCCCTGGCATTCACCCTTCTACTTTCTGTGTTTATTTGACTACTCCAGGGACCTCACGTATGTGCGACCACACAGTGTTTGTCCTGTAGTGACGGGCTTAGCTCACTTAGCAGAATGCCCTCAAGGATCGTCCGTGTTGTAGCGTGTCAGAATTCCCTTCCTCTTCGAGACTGGATAGTATGTCGCTGTCTGTAGGTACCACGCTTTGTCGGTCGGTCCACTCATCCACTGAATGACATGTGGGTTACTTCCGTCTTTTGGCTACTGTGAATAATGCCACTATGAACATGGATGCACAAATATAGATTTCTGCTGTTTTAAGACACCCCGTTTGTGCCAATTTGTCCCATCAGCCCTGGGAAGCAGACGCCACCCCCACAGCAATGCAGGCCCAGCCGAGAGCCCGGCCGTGAGGTGGTGGACAGGGCAGGGGCTTTGGAGGCTTCGGGTCAGGGCCAGGATCCTTAGGAGCAGGTCACTCAGGCTTGTGAGCCTGGGTCACTGTGGAATGGGCCGAGTGCGCAGGTGGTCGTGAGGGTGGACAGTGAAGTGGTGGTGGTAGAGCTGGGACGGGTGATGCCTCCTGGCGCCATCACTCTGTAAACATGCAAGCGCTGGCTAAGTGCCAGAACCAGGTAGAAGACGGGGAAGGACAGGCAGGGTCCCGCCCTCACGAGGCTGCCCTTTACTGGGGAGGCAGAAAGTCATCGAGGCAGAGAAGCCCAAACGGCGATGGTGTGCACAGGAGCCGGACGCTGGTGGGGTGGGGAGTGGGGAGCGGGGAGCAGCTGTGGAGGGTCTCTCTGAGCGGGCCACCGAGCCGAGCCTGCCACAGGACCAAGCCCCCTGTCCCTGCAAGCAGCTTTCTGCTCACTGGGCCCCCTTCAGGTAGTAAGTAGGTCGAATGTCCCATTCTTGGAATAGGAAAGGCTGTGTCCACGGGGATCTGGAGAGGTTTCCCGTGTCCCCTCCAGCCCACTCTGTCCGGAAGGGCCCCGAGGTTGAGTTCTGAGCAGACACTTGAATGGGCTCCAGTGCAGGCTCGCTCCTGGCTCCTCCCTCCCAAGTCCGAGCCCACAGCCGGGGCCTGGACTGAGCTGTGACTGCGCCCCTCTCGGCCGTGGCTGTGCCTCTCTGCACCTCTGTCTCCTCAGTTGCAATGTGGGGGTCATGTGGCACCAGCCTGGGAGGTGTGAGCATCAGAGGGAGTCCCACGTGCCTGGAACCCAGCAAGTACTTC